>NC_067484.1:82668832-82881332 GCF_947179515.1 Apodemus sylvaticus
CTAACAAGTGATCATATTGAAATGGCCTGCTTCAGATTGTTATATAATCTGCAATGAGAACTCTGCCAGTCTCCCAGATGTCACCAGTTAATTGCTCTTAAATGGTAACCAGACTTTCTCCTACTCAGAGCACAATCCAAGAAGTTGTAAAACAATTAACCAAAGGTCATAAAAAGGGAACTGATGATTTATTATAGGACAGTAGATAAAAATATTGACTGAGTTTATCTATACAAAACTTTACAAATATCTTAGTTACGGTTTTAAACCTTAAATGAACCTGTAGAGCTGAGACAGGTGATAGATGCTTAGCTAGATAATTACTCTTAATGGATATGCATGTAAACATTCTCTGTTGTAACTTCTATTTCAATTTATGACTTGATGTTTGTGTGAACTTGTGATGAACTTTGTAACATGTGATCATGTATTCTGAAAGATGTTTAAGGGCTGAGGACAAAGAGAAGAGTAAGAGCAGAGGAACTTAGGTGAGAGGGACAGAGGTGAGAAGAACTGAGGTGAGAGAGGAACAACTGAGAAGTTTTTAGTTAGAAGAGAACAAGATTAGAAGGAGACTGCAGAGTGGAATAACTTAGAAACTATAGGTAACATAAAAAGAAAACTAAGAGAGCAATGTGCAGAATTCAGAGGGAAAGTGGAAAAAAGACGATGCTGCAGAGGGCAGAAGGAGCAGGCAGGCTTCTCCTTACCAGGGGACAGAGCAGGTCCCATGGTAAGCACAAGGCGGGCTTGGCCTTATTAAAAGGAACAAAGAAAGCTTTTTTTCTTACAAATATGGATTTAATTCATTTAGCATTAAAAGGGTGGAAGCTTTTTCTTTCTCTATGCAATAAATATTGGAGTTCATTTCTCATCCAGAATGAGCGCGTTCTTTCTGCACCGGTGCTTGGTCTTTTGTTCCATATGCATATGTAAGTATGGATGTGTACGTAAGTATATAATTATGAGAATGTATGTGTGTGTGTGTGTGTGTGTGTGTGTGTGTGTGTGTGTGAGTATGAAATTGTGAGAATGCATGCAAGCTGGGCCCAACTGAATTTGTATGGAATTGTATAAATGAGAACTCTGCATGTTTTGAGTTGTGTATGAACTTACGTGAGATTATGCATATTTGCCTATGTAAAAGATTTTCTTTCTGCGAGTATTATTCTCTTCTCCTGGTTCAATAGAAGTTTATTGCTCCAAAATTCCCCCTAGCTGGACAAGTAAGAGCCACCTGGACAATAGGGAAAAGTCTCTAGAAATTAACCTTTACTTAATCTTCTGCTGTTTTAGGATGAGGTGCTAAGTGCCTGAGACTGCAGTTTCTGGCCTCAGCGGATTGCAGGAGGCAGGCAAACTACAATAACATAGTAACTTAGATTTAGATAAGTAAACTTTTTTTAAATTTTTTTTATTCGATATAATTTATTTACATTTCAAATGATTTCCCCTTTTCTAGCCCCCCCCACTCCCCGAAAGTCCCATAAGCCCCCTTCTCTTCCCCTGTCCTCCCACCCACCCCTTCCCACTTCCCCGTTCTGGTTTTGCTCAATACTGTTTCACTGAGTCTTTCCAGAACCAGGGGCCACTCCTCCTTTCTTCTTGTACCTCATTTGATGTGTGGATTATGTTTTGGGTATTCCAGTTTTCTAGGTTAATATCCACTTATTAGTGAGTGCATACCATGATTCACCTTTTGAGTCTGGGTTACCTCACTGAGTATGATATTCTCTAGCTCCATCCATTTGCCTAAGAATTTCATGAATTCGTTGTTTCTAATGGCTGAATAGTACTCCATTGTGTAGATATATCACATTTTTTGCATCCACTCTTCTGTTGAGGGATACCTGGGTTCTTTCCAACATCTGGCAATTATAAATAGGGCTGCTATGAACATAGTAGAACATGTATCCTTATTACATGGTGGGGAGTCTTCTGGGTATATGCCCAGGAGTGGTATAGCAGGATCTTCTGGAAGTGAGGTGCCCAGTTTTCGGAGGAACCGCCAGACTGATTTCCAGAGTGGTTGTACCAATTTGCAACCCCACCAGCAGTGGAGGAGTGTTCCTCTTTCTCCACACCCTCTCCAACACCTGCTGTCTCCTGAATTTTTAATCTTAGCCATTCTGACTGGTGTAAGATGAAATCTTAGTGTTGTTTTGATTTGCATTTCCCTAATGACTAATGAAGTTGAGCATTTTTTAAGATGCTTCTCCGCCATCCGAAGTTCTTCAGGTGAGAATTCTTTGTTTAACTCTGTACCCCATTTTTTAATAGGGTTGTTTGGTTTTCTGGAGTCTAACTTCTTGAGTTCTTTATATATATTGGATATTAGCCCTCTATCTGATGTAGGATTGGTGAAGATCTTTTCCCAATTTGTTGGTTGCCGATCTGTCCTCTTGATGGTGTCCTTTGCCTTACAGAAACTCTGTAACCTTATGAGGTCCCATTTGTCAATTCTTGCTCTTAGAGCATACGCTATTGGTGTTCTGTTCAGAAACTTTCTCCCTGTACCGATGTCCTCAAGGGTCTTCCCCAGTTTCTTTTCTATTAGCTTCAGAGTGTCTGGCTTTATGTGGAGGTCCTTGATCCATTTGGAGTTGAGCTTAGTACAAGGAGACAAGGATGGATCAATTCGCATTCTTCTGCATGCTGACCTCCAGTTGAACCAGCACCATTTGTTGAAAAGGCTATCTTTTTTCCATTGGATGTTTTCAGCCTCTTTGTCGAGGATCAAGTGGCCATAGGTGTGTGGGTTCATTTCTGGATCTTCAATCCTGTTCCATTGATCTGCCTGCCTGTCACTGTACCAATACCATGCAGTTTTTAACACTATTGCTCTGTAGTATTGCTTGAGGTCAGGGATACTGATTCCCCCAGATTTTCTTTTGTTGCTGAGAATAGTTTTAGCTATCCTGGGTTTTTTGTTGTTCCAGATGAATTTGATAATTGCTCTTTCTAACTCTGTGAAGAATTGAGTTGGGATTTTGATGGGTATTGCATTGAATCTGTATATTGCTTTAGGCAAAATGGCCATTTTAACTATATTGATTCTACCGATCCATGAGCATGGGAGGTTTTCCCATTTTTTGAGGTCTTCTTCCATTTCCTTGTTCAGAGTCTTGAAGTTCTTGTCATACAGATCTTTCACATGTTTGGTAAGAGTCACCCCAAGATACTTTATACTGTTTGTGGCTATTGTGAAGGGGGTCATTTCCCTAATTTCTTTCTCAGCCTGCTTATCCTTTGAGTATAGGAAGGCCACTGATTTGCTTGAGTTGATTTTATAACCTGCCACTTTGCTGAAGTTGTTTATCAGCTGTAGGAGCTCTCTAGTGGAGTTTTTTGTGTCACTTAGGTAGACTATCATGTCGTCTGCAAATACTGATAGTTTGACTTCTTCCTTTCCAATTTGTATCCCTTTGACCTCTTTATGTTGTTGAATTGCCCGAGCTAGTACCTCAAGTACAATATTGAAAAGATATGGAGAGAGAGGAGCCGTCCCTGGTTCTGGAAAGACTCAGTGAAACAGTATTCGGCAAAACCAGAACGGGGAACTGGGAAGGGGTGGGAGGGAGGACAGGGAAAGAGAAGGGGGCTTATGGGACTTTCGGGGAGTGGGGGGGGGGCTAGAAAAGGGGAGATCATTTGAAATGTAAATAAATTATATCGAATAAAAAAAATAAAAAAAATAAAAAAAAAATATCCTAGTGCTAAAATAAATAAAAAAAAGAAAGAAAGAAAGAAAGAAAGAAAGAAAGAAAGAAAGAAAGAAAGAAAGAAAGAAAGAAAGAAAAGATAAGGAGAAAGGGGGAAGCCCTGTCTAGTCCCTGATTTTAGTGGGATTGCTTCAAGTTTCTCTCCATTTAGTTTGATGCTGGCTACCGGTTTTCTGTATATTGCTTTTACTATGTTTAGGTATGGGCCTTGAATTCCTGTTCTTTCCAAGACTAAGCATGAAAGGATGCTGAATTTTGTCAAATGCTTTTTCAGCATCCAATGAAATGACCATGTGGTTTTTTTTCTTTGAGTTTGTTTATGTAGTGCATTGCATTGATGGATTTCTGTATATTGAACCAACCCTGCATCCCTGGGATAAAGCCTACTTGATCATGGTGGATGATCATTTTGATGTGTTCTTGGATTCGGCTGGCAAGAATTTTATTAAGTATTTTTGCATCAATGTTCATTTATTATATAGCAACTCTAAATATTTGGTAAGACAAGGCCTTACCCCTGAATCTCATAAGACAAAGTCTTACACCAAATCTCATAAGACAGTCACTGATAACTGGATATTAGCCCAGAAGCTCTGAATACTCAAGACACAATTAACATATCAAATGATTCCCAAGAAGAAGGAAGGAGAGGGCCCTGGTCCTGGAAAGGCTTGATACAGCATAGTAGGGGATTACCAGGACAGAGAAATGGGAGGGGGTGATTGGGGAATGGGCAGAGGGAAGAGGGCTTATGGGACTTTTGGGGAGGGGGGAACCAGGAAAGGGGAAATCATTTGGAATGTAAACAAAGAATATAGAAAATAAATAAAAAAATGTATTTCATAAATAATCAGATACTGAGTAGTTAGCAATTCTTTACACACTACAGAAATGGTCCTAATCATATAATTACATTTTCACACTAAATTAGTTTTAAAGATATGGCCAACACAAGAAAACTCAATTGTAAGTTTGGAAAAAAATATACATATATGTATATATTCGTTTTTAACTTTGCCATTCCTTTTGGTTATATATTGTGGTTTCCATTTTTGTGTATGTGTGTGTGTTCTTTGCTTGTGTGTGTGTTTCTGCTTGTTTTGTTCTGATTTGTACTTAGAGTTTTGGACTGGATTAAAAAAAAGAAATCTAGCTAACTGCTGGAATGTTATAAATGACTGTTCATTGCTTTTTGTGGTGTGGGTTACAAGACTAGATCTTTTGAGGTGCTGTCACCTTGCCTACCCTGGAATTTTGAACCAAAGTAAACTGATTTCTTCCGGAAAAAAAAAAAGAGAGAGTCTTACCTCAAATTTTAAGACCAAGTCTTGAGTTGATTTTATAACCAGCCACTTTGCTGAAGTTATCAGCTGTAGGAGTTCTCTGGTGGAATTTTTTTGGTCGCTTAAGTAGACTATCATATCAGCTGCAAAAAAGTGATAGTTTGACTTCTTCCTTTCCAATTTGTATCCCTTTGTCCTCTTTATGTTGTCTGATTGTTCTAGCTAGAACTTCAAGTACTATATTGAAAAGATATGGAGAGAGAGGGCAGCCTTGTCTAGTCCCTGATTTTAGTGGGATTGCTTCAAGTTTCTCTACATTTAGTTTGATGTTGGCTACCCGTTTGCTGTATATTGCTTTAACAATGTTTAGGTATGGGCCTTGAATTCCTGTTCTTTCCAAGACTTTTAGCATGAAAGGATGCTGAATTTTGTCAAATGCTTTTTCAGCATCTAATGAAATGATCAAGTGGTTTTTTTTTTCTTTGAGTTTGTTTATGTGATGGATTGCATAGATGGATTTCCATATATTGAACCATCCCTGCATCCCTGGAATGAAGCCTACTTGATCATGGTGGATGATCGTTTTGATGTGTTCTTGGATTCGGTTGGCAAGAATTTTATTTAGTATTTTTGCATTGATATTCATAAGACAAATTGGCCTAAAAGAACCCAGATGTCCCTCAATGGAGGAATGGATACAGAAAATGTGGTATATTTACACAATGGAATACTACTCGGCAATTAAAAACAATGAATTCATGAAATTTTTAGACAAATAGTTGGAACTGGAAAATATCATCCTAAGTGAGGTAAACCAGTCACTAAAGAATACACATGGAATTCAGTCACTGATAAGCGGATATTAATCAGCCCAGAAGCTTTGAATACTCCAGACACAGTTAGTATATCAAATAACTCCCATGAAGAAGGAAGGAGAGAGCCCTGGTCCTGGAAAGGCTTGATGCAGCATTGTAGGGGATTACCAGGACAGAGAAATGGGAGGAGGTGATTGGGGAATGGGTGGAGAGAAGAGGGCCTATGGGACATATGGGGAGGGGGGAACTTGGAAAGGGGAAAGCATTTGGAATGTAACCAAAGAATATAGAAAAAAAAAAAGACCAAGTCTTACCCCCTGCCAAAACTCTTTCCCCCCTCCCCCTCTGCTGCCTCAAGAAGAATCTACAACAAAGAAGAATCACCTCCCAGCCAGGGCCGGCCCTGCAGTTCCCCAGAAAACTGAACATTGTACTACCGGAGGACCCAGCTATACCACTCCTGGGCACATACCCAGAAGATGCTTCAACATGCAATTCGGGCACATGCTCCACTATGTTCATAGTAGCCCTATTTATAATAGCCAGAAGCTGGAAGGAACCCAGATGTCCCTTAACAGAGGAACGGATACAGAAAATGTGGTTCATTTACACAATGGAATACTACTCAGCTATTAAAAACAATGAATTCATGAAATTCTTAGGCAAATGGATGGAGTTAGAAAATATCATACTGAGTGAGTTAACCCAATCACAAAAGAACATACATGATATGTACTCACTGATAAGTGGATATTAGCCCAGAAGCCTGTAATACCCAAGATATACTTCATAGACCAATGAGCTCAAGCCGAGGATGGCCTTGTTGGTCATCAAAGGGAGGAGAGGCCCTTGGTCCTGAGAAGGCTGGGTGCACCAGTATAGGGGAATGCCAAGACAGGGAAGAAGGAGTGGGTGGGTTGGTGAATAGGAGTGGGTTGGGGAGGGAGGATGGGATAGGGTGTTTTTGGAGGGGAAACCAGGAAAGGGGATAACATTTGAAATGTAAATAAAGAAAATATGTAATTAAAAAAGAAAGAAGTTTGTTGATCACAGTAAGACTTAGTAAGCGAGATAAATAGAAGTAAAATAGTATCAGCTGTAGGAGTTCTCTAGTGGAGTTTATTGGGTCACTTAGGTAGACTATCATGTCATCTGCAAATAATGATAGTTTGACTTCTTCCTTTCCAATTTGTATCCCTTTGACCTCCTTATGTTGTCGAATTGCCCGAGCTAGTACCTCAAGTACAATATTGAAAAGATAAGGAGAGAGGGGGCAGCCCTGTCTAGTCCCTGATTTTAGTGGGATTGCTTCAAGTTTCTCTCCATTTGGTTTGATGCTGGCTACCAGTTTGCTGTATATTGCTTTTACTATGTTTAGGTATGGGCCTTGAATTCCCGTTCTTTCCAAGACTTTAAGCATGAAAGGATGCTGAATTTTGTCAAATGCTTTTTCAGCATCCAATGAAATGACCATGTGGTTTTTTTCTTTGAGTTTGTTTATGTAGTGGATTGCATTGATGGATTTCCGTATATTAAACCAACCCTGCGTTCCTGGGATAAAGCCTACTTGATCATGGTGGATGATCGTTTTGATGTGTTCTTGAATTCGGTTGGCAAGAATTTTATTGAGTATTTTTGCATCGATGTTCATAAGGGAAATTGGTCTGAAGTTCTCTTTCTTTGTTGGATCTTTGTGTGGCTTTGGTATCAGCGTAATTGTGGCTTCGTAGAAGGAATTGGGTAGTGTTCCTTCTGTTTCTATTTTGTGGAATAGTTTGAAGAGTATTGGTGTTAACTCTTCTTTGAAGGTCTGATAGAATTCTGCATTGAAACCATCTGGTCCTGTGCTTTTTTTGGTTGGAAGACTTTCTATGACTCCTTCTATTTCTTTAGGCGTTATGGGAGTGTTTAGATGATCTATTTGGTCAAAAAATGGGAAAACCTCCCATGCTCATGGATCGCCAGAATCAATATAGTTAAAATGGCCATTTTGCCAAAAGCAATATACAGATTCAATGCAATACCCATCAAAATCCCAACTCAATTCTTCACAGAGTTAGAAAAAGCAATTAACAAATTCATCTGGAATAACAAAAAACCCAGGATAGCTAAAACTATTCTCAGCAACAAAAGAAAATCTGGGGGAATCAGTATCCCTGACCTCAAGCAATACTACAGAGCAATAGTGTTAAAAACTGCATGGTATTGGTACAGTGACAGGCAGGCAGATCAATGGAACAGGATTGAAGATCCAGAAATGAACCCACACACCTATGGCCACTTGATCCTCGACAAAGGGGCTGAAAACATCCAATGGAAAAAAGATAGCCTTTTCAACAAATGGTGCTGGTTCAACTGGAGGTCAGCATGCAGAAGAATGCGAATTGATCCATCTTTATCGCCTTGTACTAAGCTCAAATCCAAATGGATCAAGGATCTCCACATAAAGCCAGACACTCTGAAGCTAATAGAAAAGAAACTGGGGAAGACCCTTGAGGACATTGGTACAGGGAGAAAATTTCTGAACAGATCACCAATAGCGTATGCTCTAAGATCAAGAATTGACAAATGGGACCTCATAAAATTACAAAGTTTCTGTACGGCAAAGGACACCATCAAAAAGACAAATCGGCAACCAACAAATTGGGAAAAGATCTTCACCAATCCTACATCAGATAGAGGGCTAATATCCAATATATATAAGAACTTAAGAAGTTAGACTCCAGAAAACCAAACAACCCTATTAAAAAATGGGATACAGAGTTAAACAGGGAATTCTCACCTGAAGAACTTCGGATGGCGGAGAAGCATCTTAAAAAATGCTCAACTTCATTAGTCATTAGGGAAATGCAAATCAAAACAACCCTGAGATTTCACCTTACACCAGTCAGAATGGCTAACATTAAAAATTCAGGAGAAAGCAGGTGTTGGAGAGGATGTGGAGAAAGAGGAACACTCCTCCACTGCTGGTGGGGTTGCAAATTGGTACAACCACTCTGGAAATCAGTCTGGCGGTTCCTCCGAAAACTGGGCACCTCACTTCCAGAAGATCCTGCTATACCACTCCTGGGCATATACCCAGAGGATTCCCCACCATGTAATAAGGATACATGCTCTACTATGTTCATAGCAGCCCTATTTATAATTGCCAGATGCTGGAAAGAACCCAGGTATCCCTCAACAGAAGAGTGGATGCAAAAAATGTGGTATATCTACACAATGGAGTACTATTCAGCCATTAGAAACAATGAATTCATGAATTTCTTAGGCAAATGGATGGAGCTAGAAAACATCATACTAAGTGAGGTAACCCAGACTCAAAAGGTGACTCATGGTATGCACTCACTAATAAGTGGATATTAACCTAGAAAACTGGAATATCCCAAATATAATCCATACATCAAATGAGGTACAAGAAGAAAGGAGGAGTGGACCCTGGTTCTGGAAAGACTCAGTGAAGAAGAATAGGGCAAAACCAGAACGGGGAAGTGGGAAGGAGTGGGTGGGAGGACAGGGGGAGAAAAGGGGGCTTATGGGACTTTCGGGGAGTGGGGGGCTAGAAAAGGGGAAATCATTTGAAATGTAAATAAAAAATATATCGAATAAAAAAAAACACACACACAAAAAAGAAGAAGTAAAATAGTAAATTGCCAGACAACGAACAGAGCAGAACAAGTTAAAAAAAAAAAAAAACATAGCAAAGATGAAAGAAAGACACACTACAAAGCTGGATTACTTGCCATCAGCATTCTGTGATTTCTCTTCACTGTGTTAAGTTATTTCTGAATCATCACTGCCTGAGGTCAGATCTTTAAGACATCACTTCCTGGTGTGTGATCATCAGCTACTTGTTTAAATTCTCTCACTTTTGTTAGCAGATAAACTCAGATTCATCTATCCAATTACATGGGGATTGTGTTAGTTAATGTGAAAAATACTTATAATTGTTCAAAGTGTTATTCTTCCTTTGATTAATAGCTTTTATTAGTCAGAATCTTGCTATAGAGACCAGGCTGGACATCCGACTCCAAAGTACTGGTGGGACAGTCATGAGCCTCTGTCTTTATTCCAGGGATGAATGCTGGGTGTTTCTTCCCCTCCCCTTTCCTTCCTAATAGTCTGCTCATACTACCATTCATTCCTCATCCTTGTTCTTACATTTAGATACAATATAAAAGAAATAGTGTATAATCTGATTTGGAATTGTAGATTTGGAATCATTGCAAATCATGATTCTGTAGTGATGTATCCATGTATCAATTCTTCTTATCTTTCCTTACAATCAACACTTTCTAATAATCCAGGGTTGACAATCTTCAGCTATAATTTGTTTTTGTGAGGAATATAGTTAATTACACCACTATCCATCTACCAGCAAAAACTTCATGATCATTGTAACAAAATAGGCACATTTACTATGCTTAGCATGTTTACTAGGCTGAGATTGTAGTTGTTTAACCAGTTATTAAGGATGGAGGAGACAGTGAGTATGCTGTGCTCAGCAGACAAGATTTCATATATCATGTGATTTTTAAAAAGCTTGGTAAGTGGCATGCGACATCATGAAATGCTTTACCGGTTTCATTTCATTGATTTCAGAATCCTCTTATCATGATAAATTCTTATTCTAAATAAATACATTGATTTTTGCAATAAATTCTAAGCAGGAGAAGGGGTTCATAAAAAATGAAACAAATCTTAGATCTAGATATTTCTCAAATGAAAGATTTTTCTAAGAATGCACATGTTCTTGGAAATACTGAATGTACATTAAACATAAAAATATGACTAGTGTCACAGTGTTTAATGAAGTCTTTATTATAATAACTGAAATAATCAGATTGATACTGTAATCTACAAGTAATGCCAACATTGTCAAAGTTTTGTGGCACTGTACACTACTAAACACATATAATTAAATATTAATCAGATGGTGGGTGTGGAAGTGCATGTTGGTAATCCCAGTTTTCAGGAGGATGAGGCAGGAAGATAGCTGCAAGTTCTAAGCTAGGCTGAGTCAAATAGTAAATACCATCCCTCTCAGGGATAATATATAGTGAGGACTTGTCCCTAAATAAATATTTCTTGGTAGTTGGAGAACATTTAGACAGCTAGTGAGTTTGAAAATGTTTCAGTTTTACAGTTTATCTGGAATACTTGGAGAAACTCTTGTGTATGTATGATAATAAGGAAATATATGGATTTCCCAGTAGGTTTCTTTATGCAGTAAGCAAATTATGTTCAAATAAGGAAACGTATAGCGTCGTGGTATATTTATAAGGTAGGATATTCATGCAGGATTCAGAATAAAGATTCCAGTATAAGCATCAACAACATGGATAGATCTTGAAATGTTAAAAAATAAAGTTTCAGAATGCTACACTATGAAATTTTTGTAAATATAAAGTATTATGAATATATTGGTAACAGTTGTATAATGTGTTGGAAGTATAAAATTGTGAACTGTTTATATCGTAAAACTTGAGATAGAGTTTATTTTGATGGAAAAGAGAAAATGCCATGTAAACTGAGCTTAATGGAGAAAATGGGTAATTTAACACAAGTGGTCCCATGTTTTATTTTCCCACACAATAATAAAAATCATCTATGTTTCTATAGGATGGATAGGAAATATCCCTCAAAGGCTCAAGTTTTGTTTTTGGTCGTAAGATGTAGAAGCTTTAATATCACATTTGGGGATAATACATATTCTTGCATTTGTACGTGGGTATACTTATTTCTTTCAAGATGCAATATAATAAGAGGAAAATGACCAGGACCAGCAGGTCATTTTTCAATGACAGGATCCCAGGAGAGAGGGGCCCAAGGATCAGGGATCAAAACGAATGAAACGGTGGGCTCAGACAGTCTTGTTGACCTATATTGTTTCTTCCTTTTATTATTTATTAGATATTTTCTTTATTTACACTTCAAATGTTATCCCCTTTCTTGGTTTCCTGTCTAAAACACCCTATCCCAACCCTGATACCCCTGCTCACCAACCCACCTACTCCTACTTCCATGTCCTGGCATTCCTTTATATCTTATACAAGGTAAATTATTAAGAAATTATATGGCATCTTATATACTATTTCCGAGGGGGGGGATGGGACAGTGTCATCAAAAGCTATTATAACATGGGATGGAATTAGTTGAAGGCCAGTCAAATGATGTTGCACAAGGGAAAGTCAGGCTATCTCAAGAACATCCTAGATTGTGCACACAATGTCTTTGGTCACTAAGGGGATACCCTTAGGGCGGGAAAGTTGAGTTCTAAGGATCTGAAGCTACAGCTTGACTAAGTCCCTGGCTCCAGGCCATTACAACATCTGCCAAGCATACTTCTGGTTTTAGAGGGGGAGCAATGTTCCTTTTCCATTCATCGGGGTCTCTGGAATAGGCTTGGTTCAACCTAGCCCTCAGCAGAAGAAAACACAATTTTGTAACTTCTGAACTAATTACTTTTCTAAATAAGGTATTAACCTAAGACTAAATATTTAAGTAGAATAGAGATATCTAGTCCATTTTTAAACACACTTAATGGCATTATGGACATAGCTGTGCCTTATGTTGAACAAACCAGGGAATTTCATTTTTCTTTTCTTTTTTTTTTTTAGATAGTTTCTTTATTTACATTTTCTTTTTTTATTTGATATATTTTTTATTTACATTTCAAATGATTTCCCCTTTTCTGGCTCCCCACTCCCCGAAAGTCCCATAAACCCTCTTCCCTCCCTCTATTCCCCCATCTACCCCTTCCTACTTCCCTGTTCTGGTTTTCCCCTATACTGCTACACTGAGTCTTTCCATAACCAGGGGCCACTTCTCTGTTCTTCTTGGACAGCATTTAATGTGTGGATTATGTTTTGGGTATTCCAATTTTCTAGGCTAATATCCACTTATTAGTGAGTGCATACCATGGTTGATCTTTTAAGACTGGGTTACCTCACTTAGTATGATGTTCTCCATCATATGATGTTCTGGGTTCTAACATCTTGAGTTCTTTGTATATATTGGATGTTAGCCCTCTGTCAGATCTAGGGTTGGTGAAGATCTTTTCCCAAGTTGTTGGCTGCCGATTTGTCCTTTTGATGGTGTCCTTTGCCTTGCAGAAACTTTGTAATTTTATGAGGTCCCATTTGTCAATTCTTGATCTTAGAGCATACACTATTGGTGTTCTGTTCAGGAACTTTCCCCTTGTAATGATGTCCTCAAGGGTCTTCCCCAGTTTCTTTTCTATTAGCTTCAGAGTGTCTGGCTTTATGTGGAGGTCCTTGATCCATTTGGAGTTGAGCTTAGTACAAGGAGATAAGGATGGATCAATTAGCATTCTTATACATGCTGACCTCTAGTTCAACCATCACCATTTGTTGAAAAGGCTATCTTTTTTCCACTGGATGTTTTCAACCCCTTTGTCGAGGATCAAGTGGCCATAGGTGTGTGGGTTCATTTCTGGATCTTCAAACCTATTTCATTGATCCGTCTGCCTGCCACTGTACCAATACCATGCAGTTTTTAGCACTATTCTTCTGTAGTATTGCTTGAGGTCAGGGATACTGATTCCCCCAGAATTTCTTTTGTTGTTGAGAATAGTTTTTAGCTATTCTGCGTTTTTTGTTATTCCAGATGAATTTGAGAATTTCTCTTTCTAACTCTATGAAGAACTGAGTTGGGATTTTGCTGGGGATTGCATTGAATCTATATATTGCTTTTGGCAAAATGGCCATTTTAACTATATTAATCCTGCCAATCCATGAGCATGGGAGATTTTTCCATTTTCTGAGGTCTTCTTCCATTTCCTTCTTCAGAGACTTGAAGTTCTTGTCATACAGATATTTCACTTGTTTGGTCAGAGTCACTCCAAGGTACTTTATATTGTTTGTGGCTATTGTGAAGGGTATCATTTCCCTAATTTCTTTATCAACCTGCTTATCCTTTGAGTATAGGAAGGCTACTAATTTGCTTGATTTGATTTTATAACCTGGCACTTTGCTGAAGTTGTTTATCAGCTGTGGGAGTTCTCTGGTGGAGTTTTTTGGGTCATTTAGACTATCATATCATCTGCAAATAGTGATAGTTTGACTTTTTCCTTTCCAATTTGTATCCCTTTGACCTCCTTATGTTGTCTAATTGCTCTAGCTAGTACTCAAGTACAATATTGAAAAGATAAGGAGACAGGGGGCAGCCTTGTCTAGTCCCTGATTTTAGTGGGATTGCTTCAAGTTTCTCACCATTTAGTTTGATGCTGCCTACCGGTTTTCTGTATATTGATTTTACAATGTTTAGGTATGGGCCTTGAATTCCTGTTCTTTCCAAGACTTTAAGCATGAAAGGATGCTGAATTTTGTCAAATGCTTTTTCAGCATCCAATGAAATGACCATGTGGGTTTTTTTTTCCTTTGAGTTTATTTATGTAGTGGATTGCATTGATGGATTTCCGTATATTGAACCATCCCTGCATCACTGGGATGAAGCCTACTTGATCATGGTGGATGATCATTTTGATGTGTTCTTGGATTTGGTTGGCAAGAATTTTATTGAGTATTTTTGCATCGATGTTCATAAGGGAAATTGGTCTGAAGTTCTCTTTCTTTGTTGGATCTTTGTGTGGTTTTTGTATCTGCGTAATTGTGGCTTTGTAGAAGGAGTTGGGTAGTATTCCTTCTGTTTCAATTTTGTGGAATAGTTTGAAGAGTATTGGTGTTAGGTCTTCTTTGAAGGTCTGATAGAATTCTGCACTGAAAGCATCTGGTCCTGTGCTTTTTTTGATTGGAAGATTTTCTATGACCCCTTCTATTTCTTTAGTGGTTATGGAACTGTTTAGATGATCTATTTGGTCCTGATTTAATTTTGGTATTTGGTATCTGTCTAGGAAATTGTCCATTTCCTCCAGATTTTCCAGTTGTGTTGAGTATAGACTTTTGTAGTAGGATCTGATGATTTTTGGAATTTCCTCAGTATCTGTTGTTATATCCCCTTTTTCATTTCTAATTTTGTTAATTTGAATACTTTCTCTGTGCCCTTTGGTCTGTCTGGCTAAGGGTTTATCTATCTTGTTGATTTTCTCAAAGAACCAGCTCCTGGATTCATTGATTCTTTGTATGGTTCTCTTTGTTTCCACTTGATTGATTTCAGCCCTGAGTTTGATGATTTCCTGTCTTCTTCTCCTCCTGGGTGAAGTAGCTTCTTTTTGTTCCAGTGCTTTCACATGTGCCATTAAGCTGCTAGTGTATGCTCTCTCTAGTTTCTTTTTGGAGGCATTCCGGGCTGTGATTTTTCCGCTTAGCACTGCTTTCATTGTGTCCCAAAGATTTGGGTATGTTGTGCCTTCATTTTCATTAAATTCTAAAAAGTCTCTGATTTCTTTCTTTATTTCTTCTTTGGCCAAGGTGTCATTGAGTAGAGTATTCTTCAGCCTCCATGTGTATGTGGGATTTCTGTTGTTTTTGTTGCTATTGAAGACCACTCTTACTCCATAGTGATCTGATAGGAGGCGTGGGATTAGTTTGATCTTCTTATATTTGTTGAGGTCTGTCTTGTGTCCAATTATATGTTTGATTTTGGAGAAGGTACCATGAGGTGCTGAGAAAAATGTATATTCTTTTGCTCTAGGGTGAAATGTTCTATAAATATCAGTTAAGTCCAATTGTTCCAAAGCTTCAATTAGTTTTTATGTGTCCCTGATTAGTTTCTGTTTTCCTGATCAGTCCATTGAGGAAAGTGCAGTGTTGAAGTCACCCACAATTATTGTGAGCTCTGAGCTTTAGTAAAGTTTCTTTTATGAATGAGGGTGCCCTTGCATTTGGTGCATAGATGTTCAGAATTGAGAGTTCTTCTTGGTGGATTTTTCCTTTGACGAGCAAGGAGTGTCCTTCCGTGTCTCTTTTGATGACTTTAGGTTGAAAGTCAATTTTATCTGATATTAGAATAGCTACTCCAGCTTGTTTCCTGAGACCATTGGCTTGTAAAATTGTCTTCCAGCCTTATACTCTAAGGTAGTTTTTGTCTTTGACACTGGGGTGTGTTTCCTGTATGCAGCAAAATGTAGGGTCCAGTTTCCTTATCTAGTCTGTTAGTCTATGTCTTTTTATTGGGGAATTGAGTCCATTGATGTTAAGAGAAATTAAGGAAAGTGATTATTACTTCCTGTCATTTTTGATGTTATTTTTCTATTTGAGTGGTTATCTTCTTTTGGGTTTAATGAAAGAAGGTTACTATCTTGCTTTTTTCAGGGTGTAGTTTCCCTCCTTGTATTGGAGTTTTCCTCCTGTTATTCTTTGTAGGGCTGGGTTTGTGGAAAGATATTGTGTAAATTTGGTTTTGTCATGGAATATCTTGGTTTCTCCATCAATAGTGATTGAGAGTTTTTCTGGGTATAGTAGTCTTGGCTGACATTTGTGTTCTCTTAGAGTCTGCATTAGATTTGCCCAGGATCGTCTAGCTTTCATGGTCTCTGGTGAGAAGTCTGGTATAATTCTGATAGGTCTTCCTTTATATGTTACTTGGCCTTTTTCTCTTACTGCCTTCAGTATTCTTTCTTTGTTTAGTACATTTGGGGTTTTGATTACTATGTGACGGGAGGTATTTCTGCTCTGATTTCGTCTGTTTGGAGTTCTGTATGCTTCTTGTATATTCATGGACATCTCTCTCTTTAGGTTAGTGAAGTTTTCTTCCATAATTTTGTTGAAGATATTTGCTGGCACTTTCAGTTGTAAATCTTTACTCTCATCTATACCTATAATCCTTAGGTTTTGTTTTCTCATTGTGTCCTGGATTTCCTGGATGTTCTGGGTTACAAGCTTTTTGCATTTTGCATTTTCTTTGACTCTTGAGTCAATGGTTTCTATAGTATCTTCGGCATCTGAGATACTTTCTTCCATCTCTTGTATTCTGTTGTTGATATTTGCATCTATGGCACCTGATTACTTCCCAAGGTTTTCTATCTCCAAAGTTGTCTCCCTTTGTGATTTCTTAGTTGTTTCTACTTCTGTTTTTAGATCCAGGATGTTTTTGCTCAGTTCCTTCATTTGTTTGTTTGTGTTTTCCTTTAATTCCTTAAGAGATTTTTATTTCCTCTTTCATGACTTCTGCCATTTGACTCACTTTCTCCTGCATTTCTTTCTTTCTTTCTTTCTTTCTTTCTTTCTTTCTTTCTTTCTTTCTTTCTTTCTTTCTTTCTTTCTTTCTTTCTTTCTTTCTTTCTTTCTTTCTTTCTTTTTGCTTTTCTTCTTTATTGGCTTCTATCTCTTGAGCCTTATTCTCCTGAATTTCTTTAAGTCATTTTTGTGTTTCCATTATATGGGTTTCTAACTGTACTGGCTGTTTTGTGTGTCAACTTGGCATAGGCTGGAGTTATCACAGAGAAAGGAGCTTCAGTAGGGGAAGTGCCTCCATGAGATCCAGCTGTGGGGCATTTTCTCAATTAGTGATCAATGGGGGGGGGGGGGAAGGTCCCCTTGTGGGTAGTACTGCCTCTAGGCTGGTATTCTTGGGTCCTTTAAGAGAACAGTCTGAGCAAGCCAGGGGAAGCAAGCCAGTAAGGAACATCTCTCCATGGCCTCTGCATCAGCTCCTGTTTCCAACCCTGCTTGAGTTCCAGTCCTGACTTCCTTTTGTGATGAACAGCAATGCAGAAGTGTAAGCTAAATAAACCCTTTCCTCTCCAACTTGATTCTTGGTCATGATGTTTGTGCAGGAATAGAAACCCTGACTAAGACACTAACTTATTCATGTTCCCCTGCATTTCTTTAAGAGATTCATTTATGTCCTTTTTGTGTTCCTCTAGCAGTATCATGACCAGTGATTTTAAATCCAAATCTTGTTTTTCTGGTATGTTGGGGTATCCAGGAATTGCTGCTGTTGGAGAGTTGGGTTCAGATGCTGCCATATTGCCTAGTTTTCTGTTAGTAGCATTCCTATATTTGCCTTTTGCCATCTTGTGATCTCTGGCGTTAGTTGGTCTTGTTGTCACTGGCTTGTGTTTGAGCCTCCTGTGAGACTGTAAGGCTATTTTCACAACACTGGATTGCTGGGTTTCCCCTGGCACAAATTGCTGATGTGCTGCCCTCCTCTTGGGTGTCCTCGGAGCCCTAGTGTTCCGTGCCCCCATCTGTGAACCAGGTGATGCCTGTTTGCTCCTTCAAGGAGTGGTAGTGGTGGATGCTGCAGGGACCTTTTCCAAGTGCTGAACACTCTGCCTGCAGCCGATCCCCCAACCGGGTTGGTGCACACACAGCTAGCCTAGCTACTCAGGCCCTGAGTCCAGACAAAGGCCTGACAGGCTTAGGCCTGAGCAATGTTCAACTTGGGCTATGTCTGCTAACTGGTTCTGTCAGGTAACCAAGATGGTGCCGCGCACCCCTACAAGTGCTGGGCAGTCTGCCAGGCATTCTCCTTGCTGGGTTGGCACACAGATGGCCCACCGAGCTGCCCAGGGCCTGGGTGCAGGGAAATGCCTGTTAGGCTTAGACCCATGTGATGTTCACCTCGGGCTATGTCTGCTAGCTGGCTTTGTCTGTTAGAGCACTCTGGCATCCCATAGCCAATATGGCTACGCGTGTGCCCCCTGCAAGTACCAGGACAGTCTGTAGGATAAACAACCTCCTGGCCGGGTTGGCACAGAGATGGCCCACCAAGCAGCCCAGGGCCTGGGTGCAGGCCAACGCCTGTCAGGCTTAGACCCCAGAGATGTTAGCCTCGAACTATGTCTGTGTACCTGGGGCTGTCAGATCTCTCTGGCATCCAGAAGCCAAGATGGCAGAGAGCCTCTCATAACTGGCTGGTGGAAGGCAGAGGTTTAATGTGGCTTCAGTGCAGTGCAAAGTGCTGTAACTCTGCCACCGCCGCTCGCAGCTCGACCATTGGTGGCCAGTGGTAGCGGGCACAGGGCCTGCCTGGACCCTGTAGCCTTGGTTCCACTGGTGGTGGCCTTCCCTGCTGAACGAGGTGCTGCTGCTGCTGCTGCTGCTGCTGCTGCTGCTGCTGCTGCTGCCACTGCCCCCAACCCCGTCAACCTTTATTACCTTTTCAATGCTATCCCCTTTCCTCATTTCCCCTCTGAAAACCCCCTATGCCCTCCCCCTCCCCCTGCTCACTAACCCATCCACTCCCATTTCCCTGATCTGGCATTCCCCTACACTGGGGCATAAGCCTTCAGGGGTCCAAAGGCCACTCCTCTCATTGATGTCTGAGCAACCTATCCTCTGCTACCTATGTGGTTGGAGACATGTGTCCCACCATGTGTACTCTTTGGTTGGTGGTTAAGTCCCTGGGAGCTCTGGGGATACTGGTTGGTTCATATTGTTGTTCCTCCTATGGGGGTGTAAACCCATTCATCTCCTTGAGTCCTTTCTCTAGCTCCTCCACTGGGGACCCTGTGCTCAGTTCAATGGTTGGCTGAGAGCATGCCCCTCTGTATTTGTCAGGCCCTCACAGGGCCTCTCAGGAGACAGCTATATCAGGCTCCTGTCAGCTAACACTGGTTGGCATCCACAATACTGTATATGGGATGGATCCCCAGTTGGGGTAGTTTCCGGATGGTCTTTCCTTCAGTCTCTGCTCCACACTTTGTCTCTGTATTTCCTTCCATGGGTGTTTTGTACCCTATCTAAAAAGGGCCAAAGTATCCACACTTTGGTCTTCCTTCTTAAGCTTCATGTCATCTGTGAATTATTCCAAGCTTCAGGGCTAATATCCACTTATCAGGGAGTACATACCATGTATGTTCTTTGGTGATTCAGTTACCTCACTAAGGTTGATATTTTCTATTTCCATCCATTTGCCTAAGAATTTAATGAATTTATTGTTTTTGATAGCTGAGTAGTATTGCATTATATAAATGTGATTGTCTTAGTCAGGGTTTCTATTCCTGCACAAAATCATGACCAAGAAGCAAGTTGGGGAGGAAAGGGTTTATTCAACTGACAGTTCCAAATTGCAGTTCATCACTAAAGGAAGTCAGGACTGGAACTCAAGCAGGTCAGGAAGCAGGAGCTGATGCAGAGGCCATGGAGGGATGTTTCTTACTGGCTTGCTTGAATTCCAGTCCTGACTTCCTTTAGTGATGAACTGCAACGTGGAAGTGTAAGCTCAATAAACCCTTTCCTCCCCAACTTGCTTCTTGGTCATGATGTTTGTGCAGGACTAAAAACCCTGACTAAGGCAAATTGGTACCAGTGTAGTGGGGGTATTCCTGTGACCTCCTGACCATGTTTTGGGGAGGACCGTGGAAAGACTTTGGAACTTAGAGCTAGAAAAGCCATTAGAATATTAAGAGCATGGTGGAAAGTTCTATAGGAGCTTGGAAGACAATGTTAAGAACAGTGCAAAAGATGGAGGCCTGGCTTGTAAAATTTCAGAGGGAAGATTAAAGACTCTTACAGTGGCCATGTTTTGATTGTGAAGATTCTGTGGTTTTGGTTAGCTGGGGCTGAAGAATCAGCTGTGAGTAACAAGATACCACAACCACTAAAGCAAACCTATGTGTTACTGGGACTATTGATGCTAGTTAGCTGGAGCTAAGAAATTAGTAGTGATTAAGAAGAGACCAGCATCACTGAGGTGAAATCTTGGAAGTGTTTCTGAGAGCACAGAGAGTGTGTTCCAGAGATAGCCACAGTTGTATTTTGTGCTGAGGCTGAACTTGGTACTGTGTAAGAGTCACCCAGATGGTACTGGTTTTGAAGGCATGAAGGGGTCATGAAGAGCAGCTGAGACTCTTGGCACAGTGAGATGCCACAGAAGGCCATTGGGAAGGTGCAGCCTCAGTTGCAATTGATGGCCTAGGACTTGAAAGGGTCATGCATAGAAGCAGAGGCTTGTCACCCTGATGAGAGCCTATGAGAGGCTATTGGTGAAGCCTAATTACAGTGGAAGATAGCAGCGTTTTGGAGATGCCAGTACCATGCAATGACCACCAAGAACAGCAGCAGCAGTGGAGTATAGGCAGCTGGAGCCTAGAAGACAAGCTGTGTGCTACAAAGGGCAGAGCTGGAGAAGTGACCTATGCCCTTGGAGGAGCCCGGAAGATTGTGAGTTGGATCCCAGACATTGAACCATTGGAGTTTGAGTTTTGCTTTTGGTTGTGACTGTGCACTGATATGTTTCCCTCTTGAAGGAAGAAAGTATTTTAGTGGAGCCCACAGTTAAAAGACTGAATTTTTAAAAGACTTTGAATTTTAAAGATATTGGACATTTTAAGGTGATTGAACTTTTAATATGTAAAGACTGTGGGACTTTTAAAGTAATTTAGATCTTGGGGATGAATAAGAAAGTAAGGGTTGAGGCTTAATAGTGATGTGTTTGTGTGTCAAGTTGACAAGGGGTCAATTGTGCTGGCTAGTTTTGTGTGTCAACTTGGCACAGGCTGGAGTTATCACAGAGAAAGGAACTTCAGTTGGGGAAGTGCCTCCATGAGATCCAGCTATGGGGCATTTTCTCAATTAGTGATCAAGTGGTGAGGGACCCTTGTGAGTTGTTCCACCTTTGGGCTGGTGCTCTTGGGTTCTATAAGAGAGCAGGCTGAGCAAGCCAGGGGAAGCAAGCCAGTAAGAAACATCCCTCCATGGCCTCTGCATCAGCTCCTGCTTCCTGACCTGCTTGAGTTCCAGTCCTGACTTCCTTTAGTGATGAACTGCAATGTGGAAGTGTAAGCTCAATAAACCCTTTTCTCCCCAACTTGCTTCTTGGTCATGATGTTTGTGCAGGAATAGAAACCCTGACTAAAACAGTGCCACATTTTCTGTATCTCTTCCTCTGTTGAGGGTTATCTGTTTTTTTCCAGCTTCTGGCTATTGTAAATAAGGCTGCTATGAACATAGTGGAACATTTGTCCTTATTACATTTTGGAGCATCTTCTGGGTATATGACCAGGAATGGTATCGCTGGGTCCTCCGGTAATACTAAGTCAAATTTTCTGATGTACCACAAAACTGATTACCAGAGTGGTTTTACCAGCTTGCAAAACCACCAGCAATGGAGGAGTGTTCCTATTTCTCCACATCCTTGCCAACATCTTCTGTCACCTGAGTTTTTGATCTTAGCCATTCTGACTGGTGTGAGGGGAAATCTCAAGGTTCTTTTGATTTGCATTTCCCTGATGACTAAGAAACTCAAAGAAAAAAAAAACACATGATCATCTCACTAGATGCTGAAGAGGCATTTGACAAAATCCAGCATCCCTTCATCATAAAAGTCGTGGAAAGATCAGCAATTCAAGGCCCATACCTAAACATAGTAAAAGCAATATACAGCAAACCAGTAGCCAACATTAAATTAAATGGAAAGAAACTTGACATAATCCCACTGAAATCAGGGACTAGACAAGGCTGTCCACTCTCCCCATACCTATTCAATATAGTAATTGAAGTCCTAGCCAGAGCAATTAGACAACAAAAAGAGGTCAAAGGGATACAAATCAGAAAGGAAGAAGTCAAAATATCACTATTTACAGATGATATGATAGTATACTTAAGTGATCCCCAAAATTCCACCAGAGAACTCCTACAGCTGATAAACAACTTCAGCAAAGTGTCTGGATATAAAATTAATTCAAATCAGTGGCCTTCCTCTACTCAAAGGATAAACAGACTGAGAAAGAAATTAGAGAAATGCTTCCCTTCACAATAGTCACAAATAATAGAAAATACCTTGTTGTGACTCTAACTAAACAAGTGATAGATCTGTATGACAAGAACTTCATGTCTCTGAAGGAAAAAAAAGAAGATCTCAGAAGCTGGAAAGATCTCCCATGCTTGTGGATTCTCAGGACTAATATAGTAAAAATGATCATCTTGCCAAAAGCAATCTTCAGATTCAATGCAATCCCCATTGAAATTCCAACTCAATTTTTCATAGAGCTAGAAAGAGTAATTTGCAAATTCATCTGGAATAACAAAAACCCAGGATAGAGAAAACTATTCTCAACAAGAAAAGAACTTCTGGCAGAATCACTATCCTTGACCTCACGCTGTACCACAGAACAATCGTGATAAAAACTTCAATGGTATTGATACAGAGACAGTCAGGAAGATCAATGGAATAGAACTGAAGACTCAGAAATGAACCTACACACCTATAGTCACTTGATCTTTGACAAGGAAGCTAAAATCATCCAGCGGACAAAAGACAGCCTTTTCAACAAAAGGGTGCTGGGTCAACTGGCAATTAGCATGTAGAAGAATGCAAATCAATCTATTCGTATCTCATTGTACAAAGCTCAAGTCCAAGTGGATCAAGGATACCCACACAAAAGCAGATACACTGAAACTAATAGAAAAGAAAATGGAGAAAACTCTTGAGCACATGGGCACAAGAGAAAATTTCCTGAACAGAACACCAATGGCTTACACTCTCAGATCAAGAACTGAAAAATGTGACCTCATAAAATTGCAAAGCTTCTGTAAGGCAAAGGACACTGTCATTAGGACAAAACAGCAAACAAGTGACTGGGAAAGATCTTTAGCAATCCTACATCTGACAGAGGACTAATATCCAATATATACAAAGAACTTAAGAAGTTTGACTCCAGAGAACCAAATAACCCTATTAAAAAATGGGGTACATTCTTGATCTTAGAGCATAAGCTATTGGTGTTCTATAAGGCAAAGGACACCATCAAAAGCACAAATCAGCAACCAACAAATTGGGAAAAGATCTTCACCAACCCTACATCTGACAGAGGGCTAATATCCAATATATACAAAGAACTCAAGAAGTTAGATCCCAGAAAACCAAATAATCCTATTATAAAATGGGGTATAGGGCTAAACAAAGAATTTTCACCCGAAGAACTTCTGGGTGGCTGAGAAGCATCTTAAAAAATGTTCAACATCATTAGTCATTAGGGAAATGCAGATCAAAACAACCCTGAGATTTCACCTCACACCAGTCAGAATGGCTAAGATCAAAAATTCAGGAGAAAACAGGTGCTGACTAGGATGTGGAAAAAGAGGAACACTCCTCCACTGCTGGTGGGGTTGCAAATTGGTACAACCACTCTGGAAAACAGTCTGGCGGTTCCTCAGAAAACTGGGCACGTCACTTCTGGAGGCCCCTGCTATACCACTCCTGGGCATATACACATAGGATTCCCCAGCATGTAATAAGGATACATGCTCCACTATGTTCACAGCAGCCCTATTTATAATAGCCAGAAGCTGGAAAGAACCCAGGTGTCCCTCAACTGAGGAATGAATACAAAACATGTGGTATATATACACAATGGAGTACTATTCAGCCATTAGAAACAATGAATTCATGAAATTCTTAGACAAATGGATGGAGCTGGAGAACATCATACTGAGTGAGGTAACCCAGTTTCAAAAGATCAATCATGGTATGCACTCACTGATGAGCGGATATTAGCCTAGAAACTTGGAATACCCGAGACATAATCCACAAATCAAATGATGTCCAAGAAGAATGGAGGAGTGGCCCCTGGTTCTGGAAAGGCTCTGTGTAGCAATATAGGGCAATACTAGAACAGGGAAGTGGAAGGGGTGGATAGGGGAACACAGGGAGGGAAGAGGGCTTATAGGACTTTCAGGGAGTGGAGAGCCGGGAAAAGGGAAATCATATGAACTATAAATAAAAAATATATCAAATAAAAAAAACTGGGGTACAGAGATAAACAAAGATTTCTCAACTGAGGAATACTGAATGACTGAGAAGCACCTAAAGAAATGTTCAACATCCTTAGTCATTTTTCTTTTAAAAAGTTGTTTTTTTTCTTTCTCCTTAAATGTGGGCAGAACAGAATTGGCCTATGGTGTTTAAAGCTGAGAGACCTTCCAAGTCACCTGGGACAAGTATTTTATGCTTAAAATCTAAGCATTGGCCCAGGCTGTAGAATGCATCATCTGAAGGTAGATCTCACACACTTGTTTCCCTTATTAACTGTAGGCGTGGATAGCTCCAAGTGTGTTTACTAATTAGTTCTATCTTGGAAACCTATCACCAAATGTCTTCACAAGTCCCCTTCTTCCTGACTATTTTATTTTAGAGGTTAATTGGTTCAGAATTCTTTCTCAGAGAGGGATAGGAAGAGGGTGGAAGGAAAGGCTTCCGATTGGTAATGCTTCCCTCTTAGCATACAAGTTGAGCTGGAATCTCAGGGGGCCCATGGTGCTCAAAGCACAGGCAATCCTAGGTCCCGTTTTTTACACAATGCACCCAGTGCTCCCATCACTCTGTTGAGTATTGTGATTTTTTTTACTCCTTTGGTTTTTAAGAATGTTACAGACAGTTGACTGTCAGGAAGAGCTTGGGCTTTCAGACTCCAGCAAAACAAATATCACTGCCATTTTGTTTGATAAAGCTTCATGCATCTACAGAAATGTTACCTGGATGCAGAGATCTTTGCTTGTGAATCACAGTACTCCTTGTCTTTCATGTGAATATTACAAAGGAAAGAAAGGAGGATATTCTCTGTCTCTAACATGTGTCTCTATGAGTCTGGCCTCATTACTGGAGGAATCATGTACCTCGTGTGTTTGAAGCTATAAATGTCAATGCCATTCCAGGAGTGTCTCCTGACAGCTTCTCATCTTTATCTGTCATGGCACATTATTCTGGACCCTAGAACAAGGAAAGCAACAGAAGAAAAAATGTCAGGAAGATGTTTCCCTGTGGTGAAATTTGATGCCAGTAAAGACGAGATTCAAGGAAGCAGCTACCCTCTTAGAGAAACTCTGTGTCTCTGTGTGTCTCTCTATATCTGTGTCTCTCTGTGTCTCTGTTTCTCTCTGTGTCTCTCTGTGTCTCTGACTCTGTCTCTCTGTCTGTCTCTCTCTGTCTCTTGTTACCAATTGTCAGTAGCTCCAGAGCTTGGGGGTGAGATTGTGTGCCTAACTCCTAACTCCCCTCTCCTTGCTGGGATTTGGTCTAGCCTGGGCTTGCACAGGTTTTGTATATGCTGTTGAAGCCACTATGAGTTCATTATGAGCAGCTACCTGGTTGTGTGCAGCAGATAATGGTTCCTGTAGTTATTCACTGCCTCTTACATTCTGCCTCTTTTTCTGCAATGATTACCCATGGTATATATTTTACCTTCAGAGCTGAGAATTGTGCATCTCTTATTCTTTGCACTAGGCTACTTGTGTATCACCGTGTTAAACTTCCTCTATTGCAGATCGAAGCTTCTCAGATGAGGATGATAGCTGCATTTACTTATAGGTATAACAATAAGTCATTAAGAGTCAGTTTAATACTAATCCCACTCAGCACTATAATGGTAACATCTCCCTTAGGAACTGTGACCTATCAAGCCACAGGTCCTTAAGCCAATAATGGTGTCAGCTATGGGTTTTATCATAGATAATCTTGTGTGGGGATGTATGACGATGCAGTGGAAGGGTATTACCACTTGCTGGCACTTTCATTGCAGTGATAGAGATCAGAGTGACAATAACATTTCCTTCTTTAACTTAGGACACTGATCACAAAAATCCAGCCCCACTGATAGTTTGCTAATATGAAAAGAAGCATCAGCCACAAGGTTTCAGAGAAAGGGGAAATTGAGGCAAAGATTATTTAAATGTACAATATCAAAGAAAACAATTAGTAAGATATCTTTGGACCCTATGAGTTTCTTTTATCAACATGCATGTCCTTTCCTGAAGAGGAGACAGTGGCATTAGCATCCTGAACAAAGGCAATGCTGTGACATCGCGAACGCCTCTATTCTTGTCCATTTTATTAATGTAGAGAAAAGATTCATGCCCCCATTTTGGTATGTACCCAGTATTGGAGTAGTGGGAATTGTAGTTCAAATCAACATGTAACATTAAAGACAGCACACAATGGGCTGCAGAGATGGCTCAGTAGTTAACAGTGCATGCTACACTTGCAGAGGTCCTATGTTTGGTTCCCAGTGCCAACATGGTGGCTCATGAGCATCTGTAACTTCAGTTTCTGTGGATCTGCTGCCCTCTTTTGTCTTCTGGTAGCATCAGGCACTCACTTGGTATGCATTCGTGCATGTGTCCAAACATTCTTAAACATAAATTAAAATTTAAAAAATGTAAAAATACAAAAGTTCTTTAATGTTTTGGTGGCTGTGAGATGTGCTTTCTCTGGCAAACTTTCAACCAAAGTCAGGTGACTTGAGTGATGTGGGCCAAATGCTCATGGTGAAACCAGACTTGCGGACTGCCCATGGACCAGAGGACATCAGGCAATGCGGCAGGAGGCCCCACATGCATCAGCAAGGAGGAACTTGAAATGACTGCACGTATGCCATGGTTTTGCTCTGCAGGGATGGCTGGGTGGGCTAACATTCGAAAGAATAGCTTGCTTCACACCACTGTTCACCTCAGTCCCCATCTTTCCCCTCAGCTTACATTTCCCATTAGGGAACTACATTTCCATCACAGGTAGTCAAGGCCTCTGGGAAAAAATGGGTCCTGAAAGCCATGCAAAGAAATTAAAGCATTCATCTTCAGAACTAAAACCTACAGCAGAGCAACACGAGGACAGAAGATCTTTAGGAATGATTATGATAATTGAAAGGAGTGACAAACAATAAAACGGCTACAGCTACAATCGCACCAGTCTGGTACCCCCGTACCACTGTGAACCATGCTTACAGATGAACAGATGTCAGGAGGGGTTTGAATAAATGGGGCTTTTCATAAACCAGACATAGCACTGTTCTGAATACTGAGGCTGTTTCTAGCTATGTGGTTGTAGGTTAGAAAATGACAAAGACTATTAAATAAAATAACCCAGCCGGGTGGTGGTGGCACACGCCTGTAATCCCAGCACTCTGGGAGGCAGAGGCAGGCAGATTTCTGAGTTCAAGGCCAACCTGGTCTACAGAGTGAGTTCCAGGACAGCCAGGGCTACACAGAGAAATACTGTCTCAAAAAAACCAAAAAACAACAAAAAAAACCCCTCTGTTTTAAACATGAATATATATGTATTCACGATATATATTTGCTATATACATATATATATGAACATACACATATAGACATACATAATACACACATCAATACATACATAATATACATATCATATATATGTATTATATATACATGTATATATAAATATATGTGTATTTATATATTATACATATATATGTATATTTGCAGTGTAAAACCTGGAATTAAGAGTCATTGTCACACCTTGCATAAATATACTGATGATAAACAACATAATGCATATGCTTTTGAAGACACATGTGTTCATAACCACTTACTTACCTGACCTTTTTCACCATTACTGATTGTCTTGAATATTGAAGAGTGCACACCAGACCTTAGTGTTCAAAGCTCTTGAGCATCTGTGGATCCATAAAGGCTCTTCCACATGGTGGCGCTCTGGTCGTGTCTTTAGGGAAACTGCTTGCTTTTCTTTTCTTTCTTTCTTCCTTATTTATTTTATTTTACAAAAATGGTCATTCAAACTTTAAGGATACTAATTAATAATAATATCAATAATAACAATAATAGATCCATTCCTCAGATGACTCTGATCCTAGAGAAAATACCTTCTCCTGTGTCATTGGCCTCCTGCTTTAGAAAACTGTGGAGGATCTATTTTATTTTATTTTTTATTTTATTTTATTTTATTTTTATTTGTTTGTTTATTTACTGGATGCATTTGCAGCTTCCAGGATGCAAATGTGAAGGGCCGACGAAGCTTACTGCATCATTCTGAACAACAGGAGGCTGGTTTAATGACATTCCTGCTACCTTCTTGCTACTGCTTCTGTTGCAAATTGAGAAGGCTTGCCCAGGGGACTCTTGGCTATACTTTCTCCCTGCTTCCCACCAAGGTAAAATAAGATTGCGAATGTCACACAAGGGAGAATGGATGGACTCATGAGATGAGGGGGTTTAAACTTCAAATCTCACAAAGCAAATTGGCCTGAAATAGAGAACAATCTAGAGTTGTTGTTGTTGTTGTTGTTCTGAGAAAATTATTTAATAGTGGAGGAAGGGTCTGACTATGGACACATGGAAAAAGAATTGGCTATTTCTAACAAAGTTTGCAGAAGGTGTTTGCCTGCTAGTGGCCAGCAGGATGCTTCAAACTATGAATAGGATTAATATTTCAGCTGGCTCGTGGAAAGCAGAACATTCAGCTAACTTATTCAAGGTGCATTTTGTTTTAAGATTTATTTATTTATTATATATGAGTACATAGTAGCTGTCTTCAGACACTATAGAAGAGGACGTCAGATCTCATTGCAAATGGTTGTGGGCCAACATGTGGTTGCTGGGATTTGAACTCAGGACCTTTAGAAGGGTGGTCAGTGCTCTTAACTCCTGAGCCATCTCTCCAGCCCCTCAAGGTGCATTTTTTAAGTAAAACATAAACCTATTAATTTCTCTGTGGCTTTTCTTGGTTTTTTGGTTTTGGTTTTTTCGAGACAGGGTTTCTCTGCGTAACCCTGGCCGTCCTGGAACTCACTCTGTAGACCAGGCTGGCTTCAAACTCAGAAATCTGCCTGCCTCTGCCTCCCAGCGTGCTGGGATTACAGGCGTGCACCACCACCGCCCGGCCTCTGTGGCTTTTCTAACTAAAGTGTTTCAGACTCCCACTGTTGTATAGCAGGATTTGTGAATTTCATGACTTAGCAATTACTCCTGTAACAGTTCGTAGACTAGGGATAAATCATGAGGGTGAGCATGATAGATTCAGGAGGCTATACATGGTACTGAAGATTCAGTGCTGAATATGCCAGTGCTGACGTCAGCATGCTTCCTGACCCATGGGAGCTCAGAAGATTTGTTTCTTTGGGGGGGGGGTCACAAGACTGAGCTCCACAGGTTTCTGTTAGCTGGCAGCCTGAGGTCAGTCTGTTCCTTATTGGCCACACCCAGCCCCTTACCTGTGCCACCCAAGAGGTCATCCACTGAATGCTTCTGCATCTCCCAGGCCCAGCCTAAGGAATTTGACTTCTGTGATTAGCCTGAGTCTGAAGACCTGCCTCTTAAATGGCCCCCTCTAGCTGATTTGTCAGACACACTTGATAATCTCTTTGTTTTCTTAAAATCAACTGATGAGGGTCCTTGACCATATCTACAAAAACCCTTCACCACAAAACCCAAGTTAGCATTCATTCTAATGACTAACTAGGTAGAAAGTGTGTGCCTACTGGAAACCAACAATGCAACCTCAGGATAGCTGCTTTATTACAGCTTCACTGCTGTTTTGATGTCTATACAGAGGAAAGCTGGGGAGACTATTCCCTTTGTGGAGAGTTAAATACCTGTCTGTCTGTCTCTGTCTGTCTGTCTGTCTATCTTTCTGTCTGTCTGCCTGCCTATCTATCTATCTGTCTGTCTGTCTATCTATCTATCTATCTATCTATCTATCTATCTATCTATCTATCTATCTATCTATCTATCTTTCTATCTACCTACCTATCTATCTATCTATCTATCTATCTATCTATCTATCTATAGATCTATAGATCTATCTATGCATACACGCACAGATGTATGTATTTATATGCTATAGCACAAGTGTGGATATAGGAATGGATAACATTTTCCATCATGAGAGTCCCAGGGATTGAACTCTGGCCATCAGGCTTGGCAGCAAGTGCCTTTAACTTCTAAGAGTTTTAACTTGCTTAGTTTTGTGACATACTTATTCTGCTGCTCTGACTAACTTTATCAAACTTTTTACATATCCCTGACTACCTTTAAACTTGTAATCCCCCTGCCTCTTCATTCCCTGTGCTGGGATCATAAGAATATATCACATATGTCACAGCACTTGATAGACTATAGTTTTCCACTGCAGGTGCCTTGCTTGTGTGAGTCGGTCTGAGCTGGAGAGGAAGGCACATATAAAGTGCAGAAGTTCTGAGGAGAGTAGAAGAGATTCAGGAACAGCACAGATTCCCCAAGCAGAGGCCTCCAGTCTCCAGGACTCGTGATTTCTAGACAGGGTTCACTGATCTAAGCCCTCAGCTTTCACCAGGGTAAAGTAAAATAAGGAAAATAAGAATTGAAATTAATTAGTAACTTGGAAATAGCATTACTTTTTATATAAGTAACTGCCTTTAGTTAATAAGATTATAATGCCCACTCCCAACCCCTTAATCACCAGTGAATGTTAGACTCCCAACTTGGGGAGAGAATTTATATGTTTATGTACAACTCATCCTCAAAAAAGATTTTTCCAGCAGGGCGGTGGTGGCGCACACCTTTAATTCCAGCACTCTGGGAGGCAGAGGCAGGCAGATTTCTGAGTTTGAGGCCAGCCTGGTCTACAGAGTGAGTTCCAGGACAGCCAGGGCTACCCAGAGAAACCATGTCTCAAAAAAACCAAATCCAAACAACAACAAAAAAAAAAATTCCATTTTATGTGCTTGACAGCTTTGTCTGCAGGAATGCCTGTGTACTGCATGCATATGATACTTACAGAGGCCAGAAAAGGGCATCACATGCACTGGGACTTGAGCTGTAGGCTGCCATGTTGTACTGGATACTGAATGCAGGTCCTCTCGTAGAGCAGCAAGTATTCTTTACCACTGAGCAGTCTCTCCATGCCCATAATTCACGTTGAGCAGCAAGTATTCTTTACCACTGAGCAGTCTCTCCATGCCCATAATTCACGTTGTAAGACAGAATGTAATAATATAGGCATTTTTGATATCCAAGTCAGGACTTGGCTAATTAATATGTCATCCTCTGTTTGTGAGGAAGAGCCTTCTAGAAGAGACAAAATACCCTCCATGATGATAACATTAGACTCCGAGTTCTTCAAATGTTTACTCTACTCCCTAGTTACTTTGCTTTTATTACCAAGAAAATTCCTTGTGTTTTAAGCTTCCCAGTTAGTTTACGCGCTTCATATTCTGGCTTTCAGGAGTCATGGGATTGACTGCTTAAAAGAGTTAGATAGGGAGCCTTCAGATCTCTGCTTCGGGATCCAGAACAGCCTGGGCTACAACATCAAATCTCCAGGTCCTGCAAGAGGCCAGAGGGGCACCAGGGAGGCTGGCTGGGAGGTGTCAGTGTGCTCTGGTGAGTCCAGCAGGCCCCAGCGGAAGCCTTCAGGTGTCTGCTTCAGAATATGAACAGCCTGGACCACAGCACTTGGTCTCCAGGAAGTGCAAGAGGCCTGGTGTGCACCTGGAGGCAGACTGGGAGCACAGAGCTTGCTCCAGTGGGTCAGCACCACAGAGCTTAGGTTCCAGTCCTGAGACCTCTGGCTGGAGCCTTCAGATCTCCGCTTCAGGATCCAGAGCAACCTGGGCTACAACACCACATCTCCAGGCTCTGCAAGAGGCCAGAGGGGCACCTGGGAGGCTGGCTGGGAGCAGTCAGTGTGCTCTGGTGAGTCCAGCAGGCCCCAGGTGGGAGCCATCGGGTGTCTGCTTCAGGATCTGAACAGCCTGGGCCACAGCACCCTGTCTCCAGGCAGTGCAGGAGGTCAGCTGTACACCAGAGGCCAGCTGGGAAGAGGCAACTTGCACTGGTGAGTCCAGCATTGACAAGACCAACTAACACCAGTGAGAACTAGATGGCAAAAGGCAAATACAGGAACATCACTAACAGAAATCAAGGCAATATGGCAGCATCTGAACCCAATTCTCCTTTAACAGCATGTCCTGGATACCCCATCACACCAGAAAAACAAGATTTGGATTTAAAATTACATGATGCTGGTAGAGGAACACATGAAGGACATACTTAAAGGAATTCAGGAGAAAATGGATCAAAAGTTAGAAGCCCTTACAAGGGAAACACAAAAATCATTGAACGAAATTCAGGAGAATACAAAAGCCAATAAGGAGGAAATGCAAAAATCACTTAAAGAAATACAGGAGAACTTTGATCAACAGGCTGAGGTCATGAAAGAGGAAACACAAAAATCTCTTAAAAAATTACAGGAAAGCACGAACAAGAAAGTGAAGGAGCTCAGCAAAACCATCTAGGGTAAAAATCAGAAGTAGAAATAACTAAGAAAACTCAAAGGGAGACAACTTTGGAGATAGAAAACCTTGGGAAGAAATCAGGGGACATAGATACCACAGAATACAAGAGATAGAAGAAAGAATCTCAGATGCTGAAGATACCATAGAAACCATGGACTCAACAGTTAAAGAAAATGCAAAATGCAAAAAGCTTGTAACCCAAAACATCCAGGAAATCCAGGACACAATGAGAAGACCAAACCTAAGGATTATAGGCATAGATGAGAGTGAAGATTTACAACTTAAAGGGCCAGCAAATATCTTCAATAAAATTATGGAAGAAATTTCCCTAACCTAAGGAGAGAGATGCCCATGAATATATAAGAAGCATATAGAACTCCAAACAGACTGGACCAGAACAGAAATACCTCCCGTCACATAATAATCAAAACCCCAAATGTACTAAACAAAGAAAGAATATTAAAGGCAGTAAGAGAAAAAAGGCCAAGTAACATATAAAGGAAAACCTATAAGAATCACAGCAGACTTTTCACCTGAGACTATGAAGGCTAGAAGATCCTGGGCCGATCTCATGCAGACTCTAAGAGAACACAAATTCCAGCCAAAACTACTATACCCAGCAAAACTCTCAATCACCATAGATGGAGAAACTAAGATATTTCATGACAAAACCAAGTTTACCAAATATCTATCCACAAACCCAGCCAAACAAAGGATAATAGGAAAACACCAATACAGGGAGGGAATCTTAACCCTGGAAAAAGCAAGATAGTGACCTTCTTTCATCAAACCCAAAATAAGTTAACCAATGAAATTTAAAAAATAACATAAAAATGACAGGAAGTAATAATCCTTATTCCTTAATATCTCTTAACATCAATGGGCTCAATGCCCCAATAAAAAGACATAGACTAACCAACTGGATACATAAACAGGACCCTACATTTTGCTGCGTACAGGAAACACACCTCAATGTCAAAGACAAAAACTACCTTAGAGTAAAAGCCTGGAAGACTATTTTACAAGCACATGGTCTCAGGAAACAAGCTGGAGTAGCTATTCTAATATCAGATAAAATTGACATTCAAGCCAAAGTCATCAAAAGAGACTCTGAGGGACACTTCTTGCTGCTCAAAGAAAAAATACAACAAGAAGAACTCTCAATCCTGAACATCTATCCTCCAAATACAAGGGCACCCTCATTCATAAAAGAAATTTTACTAAAGCTCAAAGCACACATTGCACCTAACACAATAATTGTGGGTGACTTCAACACTGCACTTTCCTCAATGGACCAATCAGGAAAACAGAAACTGAACAGGGACACAGTGAAACTAATTGAAGCTTTGCACCAATTAGATTTAACATATATATATATATATATATATATATATATATATATATATATATATATATATATATATATATATATATATATATATACATACATATATATATATATATATATATGGAAGAATCTATCCTAAAGCAAAAGAATATACCTTTTTCTCAGCACCTCATGGTACCTTCTCCAAAATCGACCATATAATTGGTCACAAGACAGACCTCAACAAATATAAGAAGATCAAACTAATCCCATGCCTCCTATCAGATCACTATGGAGTAAAAGTGGTCTTCAATAGCAATAAAAACAACAGAAAACCCACATACACGTGGAAACTGAACAATATTCTACTCAATGATACCTTGGTCAAGGAAGAAATAAAGAAAGAAATTAAAGACTTTTTCGAATATAATGAAAATGAAGACACAACATACCCAAATCTATGGGACACAATGAAAGCAGTGCTAAGAGGAAAACTCATAGCCCTGAGTGCCTCCAAAAAGAAAATGGAGAGAGCATACACTAACAGCTTAATGACACACCTGAAAGCCCTGGAACAAAAAGAAGCTATTTCACCAGGAGGAGTAGAAGGCAGGAAATCATCAAACTCAGGGCCGAAATCAATCAAGTAGAAACAAAGAGAACCATACAAAGAATCAACAAAACCAGGAGCTGGTTCTTTGAGAAAATCAACAAGATAGATAAACCCTTAGCCAGACTAACCAAAGGGCACAGAGACAGTATCCAGATTAACAAACTTAGAAATGAAAAGGGAGATATAACAACAGAAACTGATGAAATTAAAAAAAATCATTAGATCCTACTACAAAAGCCTATACTCAATACAACTGGAGAATCTGGAGGAAATGGACAGTTTCCTAGACAGATATCAGACACCAAAACTAAATCAGGATCAACTAGATCATCTAAACAGTCCCATAACACCTGAAGAAATAAAAAGGGTCATAGAAAGTCTCCCAACCAAGAAAAGCACTGGACCAGATGGCTTCAGTGCAGAATTCTATCAGACCGTCATAGAAGACCTAACACCAGTACTCTTCAAAATATTCCACAACATAGAAACAGAAGGAACTTTACCCAACTCGTTCTATGAAGCCACAAATACACTGATACGAAAACCACACAAAGATCCAACAAAGAAAGAGAACTTCAGGCCAATTTCCCTTATGAATATTGATGCAAAAATACTTAATAATATTCTTGTCAACCGAATCCAAGAACACATCAAAACGATCATCCACCATGATCAAGTAGGTTTCATCCCAGGGATTCAGGGATGGTTCAATATAAGGAAATCCATCAATGCTATCCACTACATAAACAAACTCAAAAAGAAAAAAAACCATATGATCATCTCATTAGATGCAGAAAAAGCATTTGACAAAATTCAGCATCCTTTCATGCTAAAAGTCTTGGAAAGAACAGGAATTCAAGGCCCATACCTAAACATCGTTAAAGCAATATACAGCAAACCGGTAGCCAACACCAAACTAAATGGAGAGAAACTTGAAGCAATCCCATTAAAATCAGGGACTAGACAAGGCTGTCCTCTCTCTCCATATCTTTTCAATTTAGTACTTGAAGTTCTAGCTAGAGCAATTAGACAACATAAGGAGGTCAAGGTGATACAAATTGGAAAGGAAGAAGTCAAATTATCACTATTTGCAGATGACATGATAGTCTACTTAAGTGACCTGAAAACCTCCACCAGAGAACTCCTACAGGTGATAAACAATTTCAGCAAAGTGGCTGGTTATAAAATCAACTCAAGCAAATCAGTTGCCTTCATATACTCAAAGGATAAGCAGGCTGAGAAAGAAATTAGGGAAATGACACCCTTCACAATAGCTACTAACAATATAAAGAATCTTGGTGTGACTCTAACCAAACAAATGAAAGATATATACCAGAAGAATTTCAGGTCTCTGAAGACGGAAATCAAAGAAGACCTCAGAAAATGGAAAAATCTGCCATGCTCGTGGATCGGCAGGATTAATATAGTTAAAATGTCCATCTTGCCAAAAGCGATCTACAGATTCAATGCAATCCCCATCAAAATCCCAACTCAGTTCTTCCCAGAGTTAGAAAAAGCAATTCTCAAATTCATCTGGAATAACAAAAAAAAAAAAAAAAAAACCAAGATAGCTAAAACTATTCTCCACAACAAAGGTAATTCTGGGGGAATCAGTATCCCTGACTTCAAGCAATACTACAGAGCAATAGTGTTATAAACTGCATGGTATTGGCACAGTGACAGACAAGTGGACCAATGGAATAGAATTGAAGATCCAGAAATGAATCCACACACCTATGGTCACTTGATCTTCAACAAAGGATTAGAAAACATCCAGTGGAAAAAAGATATCCTTTTCAACAAATGGTGCTAGATCAATTGGAGGTCAGCATGCAGAAGAATGCGAATTGATCCATTCTTATCTCCATGTACTAAACTTCACTCCAAGTGAATCAAGGACCTCCATGTAAAACCAGACACACTGAAACTAGTAGAAAAGAAACTGGGGAAGACCCTTGAGGACATGGGCACAGGGGAAAAGTTCCTGAACAGATCACCAATAGCTTATGCTCTAAGATCAAGAATTGACAAATGGGACCTCATAAAATTACAAAGTTTCTGTAAGGCAAAGGACACTGTTAAAAGGACAAAACAGCAACCATCAAATTGGGAAAGGATATTCACCAACTCTACATCTGAGAGAGGGCTAATATCCAATATATACAAAGAACTAAAGAAGTTAGACCCAAGGGAACCAAATAACCCTATTAAAAATGAGGTACAGATCTAAACAAAGAATTTTCACCTGAAGAAATTAGGATGGCAGAGAGGCACCTTAAGAAGTGCTCAACATCATTAGTCATTAGGGAAATGCAAATCAAAACAACCCTGAGATTTCCCCTTACACCAGTCAGAATGGCTAAGGTCAAAAACTCAGGAGACAGCAGGTGTTGGTGAGGATGTGGTGAAAGAGGAACACTCCTTCACTGCTGGTGGGGCTGGAAGATGGTACAACCACTTAGGAAATCAGTCTGGCGGTTCCTCAGAAAACTGGACATGACACTTCCAGAGGACCCTGCTATACTTCTCCTGGGCATATACCCAAAGGATTCCCTGTTATGCAATAAAGACACATGCTCCATTATGTTCATAGCAGCCTTATTTATAATAGCCAGAAGCTGGAAAGAACTCAGATGCCCCTCAAAGGGGGAATGTATACAGAAAATGTGGTATATTTACACAATGGAATACTACTCAGCAATTAGAAACAATGAATTCACAAAATTTTTAGGCAAATGATTTGATCTGGAAAATATCATCCTAAGTGAGGTAACCCAATCACAAAAGAATACACATGGAATACAATCTCTGATAAGTGGATATTAATCAGCCCAGAAGCCCTGAATACCCAAGGCACAAATCGCATAACAAATGACTCCCATGAAGAAGTATGGAGAGGGTCCTGATCCTGGAAAGGATTGATCTAACATTGGAAGGGAATATAAGGACAGAGAAAAAGGAGGGAGGTGATTGGAGAAGGGATGGAGAGAAGAAGGTTTATGGGACATATGGGGAGGGGGGATCTGGGAAAGGGTAAATCATTTGGAATGTAAACAAAGAATATAGAAAATAAAAATGTTTAAAAAAAAGAGATAGGTGGGATAATGCTGTGGTGGCAGTCACAGGGAGGTAGTGAACCTCTCGTTTTCTAATCTAGTCTTGTCTTCAGTTCTGACACGTGGAAAATGCATTATGAACAGGATAATTATTTCCTTACTGGACTAGAATCTGTATCTGAAAGGATTTTTAAGACCTAGCTACTGAATTTATAAAATGGGTAAATATATAAAAGAGTATCATTCAGTCTTTGCTTCTACGCACCATAAAACCATTTCAATATATTCTCTAATTAGTCAGCCGCAGGTTGCATATTATCTTCTCGACTTTACATGTGGGCAGTTTTCAGAGATGAAATGACATATCAGTCTGAACTGAATAGGTGTAATTCAATACTAGGATCCTACAGTTTGGGTTTATTTTGTTAAATATAAATTGCCATAGACCATTGAGAACTTTTTAGCATGAATAATTATTATACACTGGGGCTGGTAAGATGGCACTGTGGGTAAAGTACTGGTAACATTAGCATGATTACTTGAGTTTTATCCCTGGTATCCACAGTCAGAAGAGAGATTATCCCACCAAAAGTTATTGTTTGACTGACAATAATACACTATGTCTTTCTGGAACACACACACACACACACACACACACACACACACACACACACTACCTCATAGAAATAAGTAAATATATGATACATGGATATAAAGATAGATGATGTGTATATGTATAGATAGATAGATAGATAGATAGATAGATAGATAGATAGATAGATAGATAGATAGATAGGTAGATAGAGACAGACAGGCAGACAGACAGACAGACAATCTTATTCTGAACTAACTGCTTTTATGCAGTGAGCAAAATACCCAAGAAAACAGTCAAAAGAGAAGCATTTGTTTGGCAGCTGTGTGACTTTCCCTGTGAATACCCCAGATATGACACTGACAACAGAGTAATGATTCCATTTGCCTCCAGATTAGTGATGTAACAAGAGTGCTGGACTTATTTACAGCGCCTACATAACTCATTCCTTGCACTGCTAGTTTGTCTGCTCCAGCACTGGCAATGACTCTCAAGACCTGCATTCTGGGGTTTTCTGCACGACTCACTGTCAGTTTGGAAGACAGGAGTCTCATCTCCCCCAGCAGCTGTTACTGTGTATAACACCTGGAGAGGGGCCTTGTATGTTCTGTGAGTTTCCTTCCTTTCCTTCCTTTCCTTTAGTTTCTGAATCTTATGACTGTCTCTTTTCTCTTCAGAAGGGAATGTTTCAACTTGAGAAAAATGGCCATTCAATATTAGCTTATGATACGTGAGGTTTCATGTTGATGAGGGAAGAAGATGTCAGCGCTGAGCTATTCCATTCATGGACGCCAGAAGGGACGCCAAGGGAGAACTAAGGACCACGTGTGACCTCTACATACACTTCCTCTGGACCCTCCTTCCTCTTGTTGCTGTAATGCATATTTTTTAGAATATTTCCAAAAAAATACTGCCAGATGAGGTAGAGACTTTAATACATGAACTTATGGGGGACTCTCTATCCAAATCATGGTAGGTTCTGGGCTGAGGCCTGTACTGTGCTAGAAACCCTTGACCTGGAATTAAGGATGGAGATGCTCACCTGATACTTTCCGTCATGTGGGTGGATCTGAGCACCATTTGTTATGTTTTCTTTTTTTTTTTTTATAAATTTTTTTATTTCATTCAATATATTTTTTATTTACATTTCAAATGATTTCCCCTTTTCTGGTCCCCCACTCCCCGAAAGTCACATAAGCCCCCTTCCCTCCCCCTATTCTCCCACCTACCCCTTCCCACTTCCCTGTTCTGGTTTTGCCTTATACTGCTGCACTGAGTCTTTCCATAACCAGGGACCACTCCTCTGTTCTTCTTGTACCTCATTTGATGTGTGGATTATGTTTTGGGTATTCCAGTTTTCCAGGCTAATATCAACTTATTAGTGAGTGCATACCATGATTGATCTTTTGAGACTAGGTTACCTCACTTAGTATGATGTTCTCCAGCTCCACCCATTGGCCTAAAAATTTCATGAATTCATTGTTTCTAATGGCTGAATAGTACTCCATTGTGTATATATACCCTATATCATATAGAGGGCTAATATCCAATATATACAAAGAACTCAAGAAGTTAAACCCCAGAAAACCAAATAACCCTATTAAAAAATGAGGTACAGAGTTAAACAAAGAAGTCTCACCTGAAGAACTTCGGATGGCGGAGAAACATCTTAAAAAATGCTCAACTTCATTAGTCATCAGGGAAATGCAAATCAAAACATCCCTGAGATTTCACCTTACACCAGTCAGAATGGCTAAGATTGTTATGTTTTCTAAGCCTTGGTCTCTTGGTTCATGAGATAGAAGGCAGTGATTCTCACTGGTGGCTCACAAGCTGGGGAGTGGCTTCCTTGCTTCCCGGTTAACTCATCTGCATTCGCTCTCTCACTTCATTTGTTCTTTATTCTGTGACTCTGACGACAGTCACTGATGACACCAAGCGTGACCACAAACTACCACCCAGCAGTACTACGCATCTTCAGTTATCCTACTGTGTAGCTAATGACTCCAGTGTCACCACTAACAACAACTGCACAGTTTATTCCCTGAATTCCAAAGCCTTCTGTGATAGTTATTATCTCCATTCATACCCGAGAATGAAAATGCTTGGATCAAGATGTAAGAACCTAACCACAGCGAATGGAGACTCAGCAGTGAGAGGTCGAGACTGTGCTAACACATGAACTGAGAGAAGTTCCTAACACTTGGGTCAACTTTCTCATAACTCTCTATAACTCTGACTACAGGGTGATCAGAAATCTCTGCCCTCCATGGGCAGCTACACTCACATCCAAATAGCACCCCCCCACACACACACACACCTACGCATAATTAAAAATAAATCTTAAGAAAAAACTTTCTAGAAGTCTAGTCCCTAGCTAGTGGTAGGCAAGAAAGTTAAACCATCTTCAAAGTTTAGGCACTTTACATGAAAGTAAAAATAAATCTTAAGAAAAAACTTTCTAGAAGTCTAGTCCCTAGCTAGTGGTAGGCAAGAAAGTTAAACCATCTTCAAAGTTTAGGCACTCCTTAAGTCTTTATACACAGTGTTTTCTGTCTATAAAGTAGCACACATTGAACGTAATCTTTTGGAAATGTAAGAGAGCGTAAATGAAACTTTTTCCCAAGAAGATAGGGTCATACCATGTTATATGACGGCTCATGCTATCTGCTGCTCAGGTACATGCTCCTGTGTGGGACTGCACAGACTTTTGGATCCTGAGCCAAGGGAGCAGGCACTGGGCTCTCAGTAACTGTCAACCTTGCTGTGTTCTGTTGCATGGTGAGCGCTTTGCTAGGCACTGTGGATACCAAGATGGATCACACACAATTCATGTCCTGGGCCAGGGAGAAAATACACTTAACTTTCCAGCATCTGCTCCATTTGTTTTCCTGGGTGAGAGAAGGAAATTAGAAGGTTAGCATGGACAGTGCCCTGTGAAGGAAGGCTCCAGGGGTTCTGCCCTGCTCTGTGCGACTGGGGATGATGTGAAAAATCCAGGTTCCTAGGTCAGGAAAATCTCGGGGCTTCCCAGTTCATGATCAGAGTTTTGTTTTGTTTTTTAATTTGACTTGGAGAGATTTGGCTTTGGGAGCTGAGGTGGGAAAAAGCAGAGGAGGACGCTGTGAGCTTTCCCCAAGGCCCTGAGGAGGAACTATGGAGGACTGAGCTTTCCCAGAGGTACCGGGGAGAGGCAGGCAGAACGTGATTATTTTCATTAGTGAAAATGAGCCTGAGCTCAGAAACCTACTGACCTGAAACAGCTACTGGAAATCAGATAGCTCTTCTCACTGTGTGTGTGCACATATATGAGTGTGCAGGATGTCCATTACTGAGTCTCTATGGGTATGTGTTTGTGCATGTTTGTGTGCATGCGTGCATGTGTCCATGCATGTGTGTGCAAGTATGTGTGTGTATAAGAAGGATACATGCGCTCATGTGTGCACAAAGATGTTATTGTGTCCCATAAGTTTATGTTGGTGTATGAGTGTGTATTTGTGAGTACACACACAATTGTCAGCATCCCTGTAGGTACGTTTCTGGACATATGTATGCTTACTGGTATAGATGGATATATATGTGTTGTATCTCCTTATACTCCTCTATGCATTTCATTACTTTACCAGTGCACTATATTTTGTGTGCTCATATCTCTGTACATATGTGTGTTGATGAATATATGTGCAGCATGCTTCTGTATCTTTCTATTCGTTAAGTGACAGTGTACAAATGTTTAGCCATGTACGTGCAAATACAGTCAAGTACAGCTGCTTGTATATGTCTGCACACTGTGTTTTTGTGTTAGCCTGTATGTCTATGTATCTTGCATGTGTGTATGTGTGTGCATGTATGTATGCATTTGTTTGTGTGTGTGCACTGAGGGTACAATTCTGTGTACATATGTGAAAGTATGTATATGTATATTGTATGCATGTACACAAGAATGAATGTGTATCCTTGAAAATGGATGTGCACTGTGTTCTTAGACATGCATCTGTCTGTGTGTGGCATGCCTACATGCTTGTGAATATATCTATGTGACCCTGCATATGTGCTAAGGAAGAAATCCAGCAGGGTGAATTCTTATTGATGCTGTGGGCTAAAACTAATGGATCTTATTTTACTGAAAATGTTAGTGAAATGTTACTGAAAAATGTATGAGTACATATAACCAAAACCTATATGGAATAATTAGAATATTAGTAATAAGTTAGTTATCTTCTGATTCCAAGGCCAACTTATAAAACTGGTAATTTTAGCCCCAGGGCCACACAGTGTGTCCAGGGCAGTGTGGGTGTGGAAAGGGATCCTTCTTTGCTGAGATGGGTGGTTTCTGTAAGCTGTCTTTACCATCTCCTCAGCCTTCGACTAGGCAGAGAAAGCGCTTCCTTTGTCTGTAGTTGTTTGCAACAGAAGCCTCATTACAGCCCAATTCTAATTGTCCTTATGAACACTGCAAACAAAACGAAGGGAGGGAAACTTACAGTAACAAACAGCATTTATCCCCAGCTTCAAACAGAGCTGACGAAATGATAAATATATTTTACAGTCCTTTCATTTTGATAAGGAGCCTAGAAACCTGACTCTTCCCAGGAGGTTCAGTCTCTGGGGCAGGGATAATTAAGTATTTGTGTTCATTATTCACACAGAGCTGAAGGGCTCTGCTGCCCCTCTCTCTCTCTCTCTCTCTCTCTCTCTCTCTCTCTCTCTCTCTCTCTCTCTCTCTCTCTCTCTCTCTCTCTCTCGTATTTCCATGCAGCCGGGCTTTTGCTCAAACACAGATTTTGTCTCTCTCTCTCTCTCTCTCTCTCTCTCTCTCTCTCTCGTATTTCCATGCAGCCGGGCTTTTGCTCAAACACAGATTTTGTGGGGAGCTGTGGATGTGTGTTGTTTGTGGTAGTAGTGATGTGTGTATATATATATGTGTATGCATATGTGTGTATATGTGTGTGTTATATTGTGTGCAGTGAATGTGTGTTTTATGTGTGTTTGTGTATATATTTGTGTTGTATGTTTGTGTCTGTGTATCTATGTACATGTCTGTGTATCTGTGTATGTGTGTGTTGTATGTATGTGTCTGTGTGTCTGTGTGTTTGTGTATCTGTGTGTATGTGTATATCCGTATATTTTTATGGGTGTACATGCTCATATGTCCACATATGAGTAGAGTTAGCCTAAGGTCCGCCTGGGTGTCATTTCTTGATCCCTCTTCACCTTCAGGTTTTGAAACTTTCCCTTAGTGAACTTGTGTTTGATCAGTTTGACTAGACTGGCTGACTAGTCTACCTGTCTCCACCCCACGGGCTGTGCTGGAGTTACAGGCATGCTCCACTGTGCCTGGCTTTTTGTGTGGATTCTGATGTTCTGAACTCAAGGCACCTTACCAAATAAGCCATCTTCCCAGTCCTCGGGCACAGCTTTGAAACTCATTTTCAATAAGATACTTTTTTTGTTGTTTGTTTTTTTGAGACAGGGTTTCTCTGTGTAGACCTGACTGTCCTGGAACTCACTCTGTAGACCAGGCTGGCCTCAAACTCAGAAATCTGCCTGCCTCTGCCTCCCAAGTGCTGGGATTACAGGCATGCACCACCAAGCCCGGCTCGACTTTATATGATATATATGATACTTTTAAAATGGAGTTTATTTTCATCTGTTCATTTAAGTATGTCTTAATAGAGAATAGAATCTTTAACATTTCATTAACAGATGATTATAAAAGCAAAAACACTAAGTGCAAATCCAAAGTCAAACATTACCAAGTTTTGAATGTCTGGCTTTTCACATCACCTCTGAAGCTTAGAAGGCTGTTTTTGCACACAGAGTTGGCAGGCCTACAAAAAGATCCCAAATAATTGCATGATAGACGCAGGCTATGTTGTCTACTCCAGTGGCGTGGCCAGCTTTTCGGGGTCAGAAATGCCTCCTTTGTCACTCAGTGAGGAACTGTGAGAACTTGATAGGAATACCTCCCACACTGTTGTAAGAGTGACCCACAGTAACGGAAGTCACATCTGTCACAAGACTGTTGTTGAAGTCAATAGACTGGGAAGAGTGAGCAGTAGTTAAAAAAAGAGTCTTGGTACTGATGGGTACTAAGCTTGCATTGTGTCCCTTGTAAAGTCTATAATACATTAGTATTAACTAATTATGCAGCAGGGGGAATGTCCTAGCCAATTGGAACAGAACTCGTGAGTGATAGTAGGTGCCCGAGAACTGGCTGAATGGTGGCATACAAGTGTGCATAGGAAGGCAGGTGTGTGGGGGCCAGAGGACTCTTTGTGCATAAGAAATGATGAAGAGAACAAATTAAAACTTCAGAGAAGTATTTTTTGCTTTTCTATTATTTTTATTATTATTATTTATTTACCTTTCAAATGTTACCCCCTTCCCAGTCTCTCCTGTGCAACCCCACCCCATTCCCTCACCCTCCCCTTGCCTCTATGAGGGTGCTCCCCTCACCACATACCTACTCCAGTAACATCTCCCTACACTGGGGCATCAAGCTTCCACAGGACCAAGGGCCTCCCTTCCCACTATGACAGATGAGGCAGTCCTCTGTTATATATGTAGTGGGAGCCATGGACCAGCCCATGTATACTCTTTGGTGGGTGGTTTAGTCCCTGGGAGCTCTGAGGGGTCTGCTTAGTTGAAATAGTTCTTCCTATGGAGCTGAAATTCCCTCCAGCTCCTTCAATTCTTCTCCTAACTCTTCTATTGGGGACCCTGGGCTCAGTATGATGCTTGACCAAATCTGCATCTGTCTTATTCAGGTGCTGGGAGGATAGCTATACCAGGCTCCTGTCTGCAAGTACTATAAGCACAATCAATAGTGACAGGGTTTGGTGTCTGTGGGTGGGATGGATGCCAAGGTGAGAGGTCCTTTGTATGGCCTTTTCTTCAGTCTGTTCCATTGTTTGTCCCTGCATTTCTTTTAGACAGCAAAAAATCTGGATTAAACATTTTGAGAAGGGTGGGTGGCCCCATCCCTCAACTGGGGCCCATGTCTACCTACTGGAAGTGGTCTCTTCAGGTTCTTTCTCCCCGCTGTTGGGTATTTGGGCTAGTGTCATTCCCAATGGGTCCTGGGAGCCTCTCCCATCCCTGGGATCTGGGACTATCTTGTGCCCACCTGTTCCCATCCTCTGGCTGCTACATATTTCTAATCATTCTCCTGAGCCTCTGGACTTCTCCCCTTGTCTCTTACCATACCTGACCCCCCTTTCCTTCTCCCTCCCCTCTTCCACCCAAGTCACTAATTCTGCACAGAGAGAACACTGTCACAAAAGCAAGGGCAGAGAGAGTCATTTAAAATTACTATCAGCACAATTGGAAACTGTTCACTTCTGCCTGGGTACATTATTCTTTATCAAGGTTCTGATTTATGACCACAGATTACTTAGATGGGAAAAGATATGACATTCAGAGGAAATGGCTATAAGAGTTCCAAATAGTCTAGGAGCAAGAAGAATCCACTGGGACAGTAACTCATCCTTTACTGCTGAGAACCCATCAAAGGTAACTGCTGCTTTTCACTGTAGAGACACAGTGCGAGTCTGTGACACATGGGCCAAGAAGTCATCTCTTCTGAGTTTGCAACATGAACTCTTGGATATAGAATCATGGTATTACTGAATGTTAGAGTTCGGAGAAGCTTTATGTGTGAACACATTACACATTTTAGGAATTCTTTAAATTTCTGATGTGGAGACAGACTTAACAAAAGTTAGCTAACACTCACTCTCCTGGGCAGTGGCTGAGATGTGTGATAAAAGGTCTCCTGGAAGTTGATTAGTTCTCCTTAGGTAATCAACAAATCTGATTCTGTTTTTTTTGTTTTGTTTTTTGTTTTGTTTTTTTTTTTAGTAGTAATACATTTATGCAAATTCCAAACATGAACAGAAAGTACTCATATCTTCTGAGCTGGTTTCTCCACAACCAACAAATTTCATGCTTTCCACCATTCAATATTGGGAGTTGGCACAGTTATTCTGAGATTGAATCAATCACACTCTTTTTGTTTGTTTGTCTTTTGTTTTTATTAAATACCAAGAAATGGTGGTCAGGTTGAAGAAAATCCAATCCAAGATGGGGTTGTACAAAAACAGACTTATCAAATTTCTTCGATTAACTCTTATTCTGAGACATTCAACTGTGAATTTTCACAAAGTAACCCATTTTTATTTTACTGATGTAATATACTGCCAAACGATGTGCTCAAGTTAACTTCCAAGATGCAGTTTCAACCTCTTCCATGACACCTGAGCACACAGACCAGTGAGGACAGTCATTCTTCTACAGCAGCCCAAACAGATAGGTGGCCACACAGGGATAAGTGCTATGGAAACAGGTCAATTATATCTGTGATGATATTTTTATTTATGCAGTTTAAATAAATTAGCACATCTTGGGCTACTGTAGGGTCAGGCAGAAGGTTTAGGTCTAAATAAACAACCTCCCCTAGCGTCAGAAGCTGTCACTCATCCCCTTTCATGTGTCTTTCGTTGTTTATTTTTTTAACCTAAGTTTTGTTTCTTACTGTGAAAGCCTCTAAAAGCACTTATGTAAGCCAGGCAGATCCACAGTCCTTAGTGTCACCACTGTCCTTGTGCTGTGAAGTATCTCTGTGGTTACAAAAGGCACGGCTTCATCTTCCCTTGCACTCAGTCCAACCCATCGACCATGAGAGTCTTGGTAACTAATGTTGCTTCAAGTCAGAGTTCAGCCCAGAACACCACTTTTCTACAGGCCTTAGTCAGTTTTCAGTTCTTAAACAATTACTTAGGTCTAAGAAAGTTCCCCTTAAGGAAGAACTTAGCAGCACTATTGAAAAATAATACAAGAATTGTTTTCCTCATTTTCCACCAAAAGTACTATCAGCCATTTACCTAGAAGAAGAAACTCTTAATATTTTGAATATTATTAGATGCTACTTCTGACCTGCCATTCAGAAGTCAAAGGGTCGAACAACTTGATGGCTCAAATACAAAAGGTCAGACATCACCAGATATCTCTGATGACTGGTTCAATGAATCATGGGTATGCTCTCTGGTCACACATTCTCTAAATGTATAATTAATATGTCTATGCCTGGCATTGCCAGGAGAATATGATAACATATCTCAGACCATTTGACTCCTAACTCTTTGTTGATATCTCATGTTCCTGACTCTCCATCAGGAAACTTGTCTACTTTCTGATCTGTTTTCACTGAGTAGATATTATGCAAACTTTATGCTTCTTAAATTAAGATATTGTCATCATTATCTTAAAATAATGTGATATACTTCAGAATATCAAGTTGATGAAGAATTGGGAGAATTGTAACAGGACAAAGAACAGAAGGCTTCCCTGACCTGGGAATCGACAATCATTATTATGTTGTTGGACTTCCTGTTATTGATTTATTACTCTCCAAATTCATAGCCCCACCAAAATGAAAATTATAATAGAGGAGGAACAGCGGAGTGTAAGTCTGTCTTGGTCTACTCATGTTGCTATTAGTGGTGATTTGAATGATGATGATCCCCCATCACATAGACTCATGATTTTATATACTTGGTTTCTAGTTGCTGACCCTGTTTATAGAGGTTTAGGAGGTATGACCGTGCTGGGTAAGTATGTCACTGGTGGGGAGACTTTGAGAGCCTAAGGTATATAACCTTACTCCCAGTTCACTCTCTTTGCTTCCTTGTTATAATTCAAGATGTAATCTAAAAGCTTGCTGCCCCAACTACTATGCTTACTACTGTGCTTGCCTCTTTCTGTGACAGTTATGGACTCTTATTCCTGCAGAAACATAAGCCCAAATAAACCATCCCTTTTTAAAGTTGTTTTGATCATGGTGTTTCATACGGCAATAGAAAAATAACAAATATACCATAAACTGCAAACATTCATTTCTCTAGTTCTGGGGGCTGGGAATTCCAACACCAAGGTGAGACAGCACATCCTATGTCTGACCAGATCTGGTTTTTCACAGCAGTGCCTGACTGCTACATCTATACAAGGTATGCTTCCTATGCTCTGGACTACTTGCTTCCTGACCCTACCTGCCTTTGGGGGTTGTAGGTGAAGTGGTGCAGAATCCATGACACAGAATCCACGACAGAGTTTCTCCATGTGAGAAACATGGCAGCAAGTTTACCTGAATGCAGCTACAAGCTCCTTTAATACTTTCCACCCATTGGTCCCAAGAAAGCATCTGTTCTAGACAGCAGTTCCCAGTTAGCTGGCATTGCCTGTACCAGCAATCGTTGGTCTCTCAGGCAGCCCTCAATTAGGTCCTCCTGCAGGAGATACCTTTGTGGGTGCAGGAGACCCGTCCTCTCCCCCAGTGTTTACATGGAGATGACCCCTGCTATTTCTCCTACAAATATGGATGGGGCAAAGGTGGTCTAAGTACTCAGGAGGCTGAAGCAGGAGGACTGAAAATTTGAGGCCAGCGGAGAAAGATGAACAAAGTGACGAAGAACAAGTGTCACTAGGATGCTGCCTGCTCCGAGCAGGGGAGCTTGATCCTGGGATCTCAAGTTACTATGTAGCAAATGCATACTACCAAAAAGTGGGTTTTGTCATAACAATCAAGTAAGAAGGATGATCAGGAGCAATAGCAACCTGTCACTGGGATGGAAATGGCAAACTTGAGGTTGTATTTAGTAGGTTCAAAGGCCATCACTGAGTGTCATGAATATGTGGTTTAGATCCCCACACTGGTCACTTCTAATATATTCCCCTTTCCCTGTCTTGCAACTCACAGTATGACCTCACAGGGAAGAAGGTATATCCCCTTTCACATAACGAAATAAAAAGTCCACAAGTGGTATAGAAATGAATTGGCTATGCATGTTGATGGGGTTGGACAAGGGGATGCCACCATGCCATCTCCCTTTATGGATGAATATATACATAGAATTAAAGCGTAAAGGTCAAAACAAGAAATACCATATTAGGCGGAGTAATTGAGTCTGATTACTGTTGAGAGCTGGTACTGCCATCAGACATTTGCAACTAGGAATTCTTCTGAGACTGGGGAAGCCCACAGAGTATGTCTTCCTGCATCAACACGTGGTGATAAAAGCAAATAAACATTGTTAACAACCATGGCCCCCAGAGGATTAAAACAACCAAAAGGTTTTTCACATTATACAAGCAATCCAAACTCAAAGAAGATCCTAATTAGGTGCTAGAGTAGGAAGACAAACTACTAAAGTGTGTTAAGTTGCAGTAGCTCAGACTAATATGGTACAAGTCAGTTGTGCATATCCAACATTGTGAAGAGCCTTTGGTAGGTTCAATATGAGAAGCTGGTAGGTCTCTGCAGCATAAGGGGCATGTCATTCTAAACTCTCACTTGCTCTGAATCAGATCCTTTCTACCCATCTTTTGATCCCAGCTACTCTGTTGATACTTTCGAGTTAAATTATAAGGATTAAATATCTCTCATTTCTGCTGAGAAGTTTTACAATTATGTGTTAACCAAATCCACTCAGGTTTCAAATGCTCGGGGAAGCCTGCAAACATATTAGAACCCTTGAGTCAGAGTTTAGGAGCTAATGGATAAACAATTCTCTTTCTACTGAAGCAGAGAATTCTAAGGCCCATTCTTCAGCAACTGAATAGAAACAAACTCAGGAAACTCCCATAGGAATAAGTTTGATTCAACCCCCCAAAATTGTCTTTTATTCCTTCTCCTTTCACTATTCCTCCTATTTCTTGGATTCCATTTCCAAAATATCTCAAGTCAAAGTTTTGCTTTGATCTCATCATTGTGGATTGACCATAGTAATAGATGCTGCCTGATGTAATTTCTTTCTTCTCTGTGTGTTCTCTCTTTGACATGGTAGATACCCAGGCATTTCACACTTATGTGTTCTTGTCATTATGATGCTCAGACTTTCCAGCATTACATGTGGATTGTACTCTGTTCATTTGAGTTTATTTCAATCTGAGTGCAGTGATTTTCTCTACCTTTCTGACCCATGTCAATTTACATAGCTGGGTCTGGATAGCTATGTAAATTGTAGAGTCATTTTTGAAAGGAAAATAAATAATATTACCATACTTTTCCTTCATTATTCATTCCCAGATGTCAACAGAAAATGCACAGCCTTTTAAAAAGGAAACATGTGTATATGCAAATATACACCCAAGTATTTCATAATTTAGTGTATAATATTCTTGATAAATGTATAGATAATGTGAGAATCTTAATTGATCACTAATTTGAATAATCAGCTTAACCTTGCTTCCAGTTTGATCACTGGAGTTCCACAAAGAGAGTCGACCCTCCATAAATAATTGTGCTGAATTGATTGTTCAGGAAGATTTCATTTTATTCTAGACAAATTTGCATTCATTCTAAATCAGTGACTAGCAATATAAAAGAGCTACTACTTGATTTTCAGTTTCAATTAGAATTCAGAAAAATCAAAGCACTAAGTTCATGTCACTTTCAGTACTGATTAATAAGGTAATAATATTACTTAAATGGTATGCCAATGAAAGAAAAGCTTACTCTCCAATTTCTTCCTGAACTGTACACACATTTCTATAGCATGTGTAATGGTGTGTGTGGGGAAATCAATCTCATCCAATTAAGGCCCCTTCACTAGTACCCTTCAAGTGATGAATACCAGACTGTGTTACAAATGACTGATAAAATTAATGCTGAAAAATTTGAACAAGAATGTAAGTCAATTGGAGTGACTCAAGTTCAGATTTTTAAGTATAAAATTGAAGAAAAACATCACAAAATGAGCCTCAAGGAGATATTACAGGAAGATGTTTTGAGGCAATATATTCATTACCATTGGGATTGACGGCACATCATGCTATATTTTACTATTCAGACTGTCCATGGTAAAGAAAAAAATGTAGTTATTTGTTTAAAAATTCAAACTCCGAGACATTTACAGCATCAAAAAAGCTCCTTAGACTGGGGGTTTCCAACCTGGGGGTTGTGACCCCTTTGGAGAGTTCAACAATCATTTCATAGGGGTCACCTGATATTATTGCAAAAAACAGATTTATATTATAATTCATAATGGTAGCAAACTTACAGTCCTGAAGTAGCAGTAGAAATAATTTTATTGTTTGGAGTCATCACACCATGAAGAACCGTATTAAAGGGTTGTAACATATGGGCGACTGAGAGTCCCTGCCAAAGACACATGTTAAATAGAAACCTGTTTCACAAAGGAAGTAATTATGCAACTATGTACTAAGATTTATCATGCTCCATAGTTTTTCTAATAGATTTGTTTTAAGTCAGAGATTTGAAGTCTGTTTTGTCTTATCTCTATCATAGACACTTTCCATGTACATACACGCATCATATCTTATGGGTATCAATGCTCAATTATTAAACTACTGAATGCCTAGCCTTACATCTATAACCACAGTCAGATATTGCTTATAAAAAAATCAGCTAAAATAAATTAAACATTTTTAGTTAAAGATAACATTTCTTTCCTCTCACTAACACTGTAAAATGATTTAATGTTCTCAGTGTTATGAAATGTCTTTGTTCTTTATTTTTTCAAATATTAGTCTCCTACATTATTTAAATGCCAAGAAACCCTCAACAGATATGTATGCAATGCCCATATATGAAAAAATTTTTCTTTTGGTAAAACTTTTTAAATTTCTAATTATTGAAATACCTTAAAAAGGTTTCTAAGCATATTAAAAGAAATATTGTTTCAGTTATATTATTATTGCTGAATAAATAGAAACTTTAATAAAAATAAAGCAAAATATTAGTTGTTTGAATGTTTATTTCCAGATGAATCTGAAGTTATGGAGCACTGCAAAGATAACTTGTCAATCTCCCAGTGCTCATGGAGAGGACAATGTATTGAAGGCAGTTCCAATAAAGGGAAGGACTTCTACACCTATAGTCATGGTATTTCTACGTAAAGGAAATTAAATTTGGACTGTTCCCCCCAACTATGTAATTTCTCCTCTTGCTTCTGTGGGCACTTCATTGACTGAAGAAACAATTCCATGTTGCCCATATACACAGACGAATCAAGGACTTAGAAACCAGTCTCAACTTGAGAGTATATGGAAACTATGGATAAGAAAATCAGCATAGTCAGGAAGTGCTCCCAGGAAAGATAGGGTGTAGGCAGCTATGCATTGCATTAGTGTTGAGAGAGAGAGAGAGAGAGAGAGAGAGAGAGAGAGAGAGAGAGAGCAGCCTGGATGTTTCGGTAGAGCTAGGTTTGGTGAGATGGGAGGGGTGCCTCAGCTGGCTCATGGTGAGGCATCCCTTCCCCCTGGGCTAGCTGCCATATGACAGGAATAGTATGGAATAGAGTTTATTATTTGGGGCGTGGGAAAAGGAGTTGGGAAGGGAGGAGATAGAAACGGAGGAGGTGGATGGGGGGGGCAGGAGGAGAGGGGAGAGGATGGGAGGGGAGGTAAGGGGAAGCCAGCCAGGAACAGTGGAGAGAGAAGGGGAGGGGGAAGGGGAGAAAGGAGTCAGGGAGAGAAGGGCTGAGAGTAAGGGAGTAAGAGAGAGGAGGGGCAAGCAGCTCCTTTTACAGCAAGTCAGGCATACCTGGCTGTGGCCAGGTAACTGTGGGTCAAAGTCTAGAAGGTCATTTAGACTCTCAGGGCCAAACGAATTGAGTCTGGTGCCACTTGCTTGTAGTCCCAGTACTTTAGAGGTAAAGGTGGGGGATTGAAGTCACCTTTGGCTACTTAGGAAGTTGGAGGCTACCCTGGGGTTTATGAAACCCTGTCTCAGAGGGAAAAAACTATCACCTGAAAGAGGGTGGTTTACTCCAAAGTTTCTGTGTTGGTCCAGTCCTCTACCAAGAGAAGGAAGTGTTCAATTCTAAACCCAATTGTTACTGTTCAATTTAAGACACAAACAGGATAAAGAGGAAAACCACATCAACACCAGAGCAAATAATCAGGATGGAATGAAGGAGAAATGGCCCTGTAGAAATGAAAGCGGAGAGTGGGTACTGCATGGTAGGCTCCCCTTTCTCCCAAGGGCATTGTGATCCCCAGTTAAGCAGTAGAGCAGCTCCAGTGCAGCTGCAGGTGTGCCGATGACTGGCTGTACCTCATCCTGGCAAATATCTAGAGGGAAGGGTCTCAACTCCATTGGTTACATTCGCCCCAAGGGCATCGATATTCCAATAGGACCATACTTAAGGGGACTCAGCGGTTGTCTGGAGTCTGCTCACTAGCTTTCAGAGGAAACTGGCCCATAGTGGAGTAGAAGGCTGCGGGGTACTGCAGTCCTGTGATTGGAAACTTCGCCAGCTGCTAGCAAACACCTCATATTTAGCAGCATCGGAATGAATGACCACAAAGGGTTTCATATGCAAATGGAAGACACTTTAGCCAACTAGGTGTACCTACCTGTTCAGAAGGGAAAGCAAAACAAAGTGAGCGGAAACTAGAAATCCCTAACCTTCCAGCTCTTTTTTCTTCTGAAAATATATTCTTGTCTGTCATTCTTTTTAAAAAAAAAAAAAAAACCTGATTAAATTGCCCTATTTTGGCAAAGTTTGCTAAATCCTAACCTAGCAGAGGCCAGTAGACCAAATGCCTGAGGGGAATAATAATAAGAAGGAAACGTTGACTGCTACTGTATGTGCAAATATTTTAGGTTTCAAAAAAAAATACTGATGATGGAAAATTCCATTGTCTAGAGACTTCCTGAGTCACCATTTCTAAACCACTCACCGATGGATGGTAAATTCTTCCTCAGAGGCACACAGGACTTCTCTAACTCCCCTCATCTGAGACTATAATTCTGCAGATTTATGTATGGAACGTGGAGTAAACGGTCTAAATTCTAAGTACACCCTGTGCTCTGGTTAGTATGTCACACTGCCTAGCTTTCTTTAACCTGTCCCTCTCTGAAGAAGTTCAGACTCCCAGAGTATAATTTGATCCAACAATTAAAAGGTTAATTTTGTCCAGTATAATTTTCTCAGAGGCCTTTTGGCAATTGGATGTACAATGTGCCTTGGTAATTATCAATGATTATGAATACCAGACTACTCTCTAATTCTCTCTGTTCCATTTATTAATGGGATAAGTAGATAAAATGGAAACTTTCAGTCCATGAGCAGTTAGTTCACTTACCACCCATCATCATCAGGCCCTCACTCAAATCCTAAGGGGGGAGGGGGCTTTTGGTTAGCCCAGGATTCCCCTGCTGGGTACTGGCTTTAGCAATTTGTTCCAGCACCACCAATGCTGTGTAATGCAGTAGCTGGTACCCGGAAGTGAGAAGCAGCCATAATAAAAGCCAACATAGACTCATTATGCAAAGGAAATTCATTCCACTGGCTTACTTCAGAGGGGGCAGCATGCAGGAAGAGCTGAGGGCTTGGGCAATGGTGAGGGAAGGAAACTGCACGTGCTCCTCCGTGCTCCTCCCTTGTTTTCCAGATTCCAGGAACTTGATGGGTTGGATATGAGAACAAAAGGGAGCATGAGTGAGCCAGAGATCTCAGCATGTTTTAATGGTGGAAGATTTGTGCTGGTACTTGGGGGATGGTAAGGTCATCTGCTGCCTATGGGACAACCTGAGGTCTATCTCCATGGTCCACACAGAAGGGGAGAACCTTCTCCAGCCTGCAAGTTGTCCTGTTCAATCTGTTTGTCATGATCCATGTGTACGTGCACACACACAAATGCCCACATACATATACACACATATGCATGCACTCACACACATGTGCACACACACACACACTCCTGTGCACACATACACAATAAATAAATAAAAACCTTAATTTTAAATATTCCTACCAGTTTCAAAAAAACGTAAAATTGACTTTGAAAACAACCAGTTAATCTTTTTGGTAGAATCAAGGGTTCAGGCCAAGTAACTGGAGTTGGCTGTCCAGTGGGTTGCTAGACTTACTACGTCAGAGAAACATTCATCTTGGAAAGCTACATCTTCGTTAGTTACAGTTGCTGTCCAATGGAAGGAAACTCGATTCCAGTGAAAAAGCTTTGCTTTGGACCAGTGAGATGGGTCCGTGAGTAATGTGCTTACTGTCCGAGCCTGATGCCCAGAGTGTAAGCCCAGAACACATTCAAAGGTGTAAGGAGAGAACAAACACCTCAAAGTAGCCTTCTGGCATCCACATGAACACTGTGGCCACGCACCACACACCACACACACACCACACACACACACATGCACACACACACACACACACACACACACATGTGCACACAATCTTGTGGAGCCATGACGCATCAGGTAAGAGTATTTCTTGCTCTTGCAGAGGACCTGCACCTTTGCCAATTCCAACCACACTCTTAGTGACTCAACTCTTTTGTACCTTCATTTCTACCTTCATTTCTTTCAGTAAGACTCCTTCTGGCTTCTTCAGGCACCAGGTACATGGTGTAGTGCATTTATACACACACACACACACACACACACACACAGACATATATATATATGCATACGTACATATATTCATGCATACATACATTACATACATATATACAATGCATACATACATATATGCATACATACATACATATATACATGCATACATAGGTAAGCATTTATACACATAAAATAAAAATAAATAGTTTTGAATTATGAGCTGGGGAGCTATACTTCAAAGCCAAAAGCACACCAAGAAGAAGACCCAGGTAACAGAAAGCACTTTTGACACTTGCATTGCCAGGTTTCAGAAGTACTCTCAATCACAGATTGCCATGCATCTCCTATCTCCCTTTTTCATGTGAGGATATCACTTGTGATGCTGCTGCTGAGTTGGCATGGTGACAGGGGAAGAGGAAGAACATAGGGCAAATGGCTTATCTTCTTGCTAGTAGTTCTTCAGCTCAAGTATCATGGGTGGGTAATTTTGATATGTTCATTGAGGATACTTCACAACAATGGAGAATAAAAGTGGCTGAAGCAAGCAGGGTAACTTAGTTACGACATCTGATAAATCCCCTAGAATACATGCTACACTTTAATACACCTGAAACTTCAAAACTTAGGCAGAAGTAGTGATTAATAAAATCAGAAGCATTTTCCTTGGGGGATATTACAGAGGTGAAAGAAACAAGGATGTTAGATCACATTTAGATTTGTGTGTGATACCTGTATCTACATGTATGTACAATTCAGTATGCTGTGTGCTTCACATGTATGCACTTACCCATATGTGCTAAATCTCTGTTTTGTTGTTGGTATTGTTCACGTTAACCGTTCTGACGTACAAAGTGATGTTCCATAGCTTTTAAGTTGTGTCTCACAAGTGACTAATGCAACATAACTTCTCGTGTGCTTAATGTCCACCGGCATATCATTTGAATTAAATGTGTCTTCATAACCCTTCACCTACATCTTAACAGGAGTGTTTGGCTGCTGAGGCTTTCCCTCCATTTTTATTGTTTGAGAATTTCATATGTACCTGTCTTTGCTAAAGTCTCCTCATTCAACCTCCTCTAACTCCCACCAGTCTCCTTCCTCCCCCCCCCACTGTTCTCCTTCCCCCCACCCCCACTCTTCTCCTTCCCCCACCCCCTACTGTTCTCCTTCTTCCACCCCCACACTGTTCTCCTTCCTCTCTCCCACCCCCCACTGTTCTCCTTCCTCCCCTCTAACCCCCCCACTGTTCTCCTTCCTTCCCTACCCCCCACACTGTTCTCCTTCCTCCCCCACCCCCCACTGTTCTCCTTCCTTCCCTACCCCCCACACTGTTCTCCTTCCTTCCCTACCCCCCACACTGTTCTCCTTCCTCCCCCACCCCCCACTGTTCTCCTTCCTTCCCTACCCCCCACACTGTTCTCCTTCCTTCCCTACCCCCCACACTGTTCTCCTTCCTTCCCTACTCCCCACACTGTTCTCCTTTCCCCCAGCCCCCCACTGTTCTCCTTCCTCCCCCACCCCCCACTGTTCTCCTTCCCCCACCCCCCACTGTTCTCCTTCCTCCCCCACCCCCCACTGTTCTCCTTCCCCCACCCCCCACTGTTCTCCTTCCTCCCCTCCAACCCCCCACTGTTCTCCTTCCTCCCCTCTAACTCCCTCACTCTTCCCCTTCCTCCCTTTCAACTCCCCCTCTGTTCTCCCCTTCCTCCCCCTATTTCCCCACAGTTCTCCTGGTTCCTCCCCTCTAACTCCCCCACTGTTCCCCTTCCTTCCCCAACTCCTCCACTGTTCTCCTTGTTCCCCTCTAACTCCCCCACTGTTTCCCTTCCTCCCCCAACTCCTCCACTGTTCTCCTGGTTCCTCCCCTCTAACTTCTCCACTGTTCCTCTTCCTCCCCCAACTCCTCCACAGTTCTCCTTCCTCCCCTCTAACTCCTCCACAGTTCCCCTTCCTCCCCCAATTCCTCCACTGTTCTCCTGGTTCCTCCCCTCTAACTCCTCCACTGTTCTCCTTCCTCCCCTCTAACTCTTCCACTGTTCCCCTTCCTCCCCCAACTCCTCCACTGTTCCCCTTCCTCCCCCAACTCCTCCACTGTTCTCCTGGTTCCTCCCCTCTAACTCCCCCACTGTTCCCCTTCCTCCCCCAACTCCTCCACTGTTCTCCTGGTTCCTCCCCTCTAACTCTTCCACTGTTCCCCTTCCTCCCCCAACTCCTCCACTGTTCTCCTGGTTCCTCCCCTCTAACTCCCCCACTGTCCTCTGGAAGTTATTTTCATGTGGCTTGCTTTCTTTTTAGAACTCACTTTGCTCTTTATGTGAAGAGCTTTATGCTACCAGCTACCAGAGCATGGGTCTTTGAAGACACGACCGTTCTCTTTTTCCTCCTGTCCTTTTTAGCCTCAGAATTTCTGAAAACATCACAAGACGCTTTAGCTTCTCAAGGTCTTTTAAATGTTTTACAGTAGCATAGTTGTAGCCCTTTTCACCTTCTATTTTGTCTATTTGATAAGAAAAAGACAGTCTTATTGCTTCTACTGAGGTCTCTGGCTCTTGCAGAAAACCTGGCTTCGATTCTAAGCACCCACATGGTGACTCACAACCTTCAGTCGCTCCAGTTCCAGATCACTTGCTCTCTTCTGTCCTCCTCTGGCATTGGGCACATCTTCTTCATACATACATGTAGGCAAACATTCATACACATAAAATAAAAATAAAAAGGTAAATGCTGAGCTAGAGACTGGTCCATGTCAGATGTCATTGTAGTGATTCTTACTCCTCTTTGGGTTTAAATGACTTCTCTTTGGCCATTAAACCTTCGTGAGTCTCAACTCTGATTTCCTCTCAGCAGTATCTTTTTTCTACATCATCATGAACTTCAATGTGTTGTTTTGTGACTTTCCCAAGAATTTACTCACTTTCTCCAGTTGCCACCAATTAATTCTTGTTAGCTTTTATTTGATGAGTAGATGCATGACTTCAAAGCTGTGACCTGGAAACTGCTCTTAGAGGGTTTCCTTATAGGGTGGCAGACTCATGCCCTAGGTAAGATCAATAGGAGAGCTCAGAATCAGTACCAGGAACCATAGCCACTTTCCCACTGTCTACCTCAAGCTTGAGTGAGCTGTGGAAATGGAAACCATCCTTAGTCCCCATTAAAGACAAAATTTTGGGCTGCAGATAGACCTCAGTGGTAGAGTACTTGCTTAGAATGTGCATAATTCTGCATTTAATTTTCAGCCCAGGAAACAAACAAACAAACAAAAACAATGGCCACAGGACTGAGTTGCAGTTCCATGAGGGAGTGCTTGCCAACTGTGTGTAAGACCCTGGGTTTGGTCCCTAACAAAAAGACTAAATAGAACAGTCCACATATTATGGGTTGGACAGAAATGGTGTTCTCCTTAGTTAGTAGACAGCAGCACAGGAGCCCCATCAGAGCTCCAGCACTCATGTGGAAATGGAAGCCTACTATTTAGCAGGACAGCAGCCATGGAATTCTGTCCTCTGTGCCTGGTCCTTCTTTCAGCCTACAACACCCAAATTCCTTATTTGGTAAAGATGAAAGAGAATTGGTAGGGATGCATTCTGGAATAGCCACATCTACTCAGTGGCTGAAGAACCCCATGGGCAGTGTTTTATTCCTCTTCTTGTGCATATAAAAGTTGTAATGGTGATTTGGACGCATTTGGAAATTTTAGGCAAAAGCCATACAGAGTAACTGCATTAATTGTGTAATTCAACATGTAAGTCAGGACATAGAAGCCTTGTTGCAGTCTCTCTCTTATCTTCATACCACTGTGGTGACACTTTTAATAACAGGAGCAATATGATAAGATGTACGTAGAATCAACCTTGACTTTTAAACAGTATAAATAAATGGATAAAAAAATTTATTATTTCTATTTGTTTTATTTTTAATTAAATGCATGTGTGTAGCCTACATGGGATTTGTACATTTGAGAATGCAGGTACCCACAGACTCAAGAAGAGGATGTCAGAGTCTTAGAGCTGGAGTTATGAATGGTTCTGCGCATCCTGAAATGGATGTTGGGAATCATACTTGAGTCCATGTAAACGTAGTACATGGCCTGAACTGCTGAACCATCTTTAGCCAAAGCTGGGTGACCTTAAAGTACTTAATGCCTGAGGCTTTTAGCCTCTTTAGTTATAAAATAATATATAGAGATTAAAAGAAATAATTTCAGTGTTGTGGTTTACGAACTGTGTTGTACCTGTTGGAAGTCCAGTAAATGATGGTTATTATTCATACTTTTTCATGAAATAGCGGTTTTCTTCCTTTTGGTCTTTTACATTCCCATGTCTACTTTTTCATCTTTATCTCAAAATTTACCTTTTTGTATTTTGTATTTTATGTATTTTATACATGAATGTATATGTATTTTATATGTATTTTAACAACATTGGCTAACCTGTTTGCCAGGCCCAGCACGGCTTTGGCAGGGATAGAATGAATCTGGATCTGGGACAGGGCCAGCAGGCCTGAGCCTCTGTGAGTATGGATGCTGCTGTGGATGGAAGGCTTGTTTGTATAATAATATAAATATTTTTACATTCCTCCTTCAATGGATGCCCTTCCTGCTGATGTTAATGACTCCATGATAATCAGAGATAGCACAAGTCTGGGAGTTGGGGTTGTGGCTAATGTCTCAGCAAAATGGTAAAATGGGACTTTGAGTATAGCCCTTAAGGTATGACTGCAAAAACACATAACTTCTCAACTATGCAAAATAAAAGGATGCAAAATGAATTATATAAGGGGCTTTGTGACTCTAAAAGAACAGAAGCAGTGGTGCTGTGAGCCACCTTGTCAGGAAGATCCTAAGGAAGGAGATAAAGAGATTTAGGGAGTGACAGTGAAGGAGATACCACCCAGCTAAGACTTTTGCTTATACTTCCAAAAGCAGGCAGATTCCTGAGTTCAGGGTTATGCCCAGGTGTTGTAGAAATGGTAATTTCAGAGTGTGATCCTATCCTGCTAGTTTATCCTTTGTGCTTAACAGAGGCAGGCAGATCTCTGAATTCTTTTGCAATGTTAAAAAAAAAAAAAAAGGAGAGAATGTGCTTGTTGTCTCCTAAGAACTGAGGAACTGGGATCATGGGATGTTAATTCATAGGATAATCAAAACAGACGCTGGAGCAAATGATTGGACTGATATGTAAAATAAAAGACTGGACTTTTGATCGGCAAGAGATGAGCTCTCCAGAGAATTTTTTTAGAATAGCAAGAGAGAACTGCTTGCAGAGCTGTCTCAAGCAGAAAACTAAGAGAATGCTGTCTGGAGATCTCCAGAGAAAACAGATCAGAGAGGCAGCAATCTGGAGAGCTGTCTCCAGGAGGACATAGGTCGTCAGCTTGGACCCAAGATTTGACTTCCAATCATTTCTTTTCTGCCATTCCCAGACACCCCTTCTCCCAGAACCCCTTCTCTTTGCAGAGGTTCGTCCTTGGCACCTCTTTGCAGTTTTCAAGTAATACATATTAGATTTTGCGCTATCAATTTTCTTGGTGTTTCACACATGTTATTTATGTTCCTGTTCATCGGTGTGGGTATGTGTGCATGGGTGTATGTGGGTGAATTGTGTCTTCATTCCTGTCATCTTGAATGCCTGGCTCTGAGTAGCAATTGTTAGAAAGAACATTTCATAAGTTTAAGTTAGAGAAAAGACTGAAGGAGCTGAAGTGGTTTCCAACCCCATGGGAAAAACAACCAACCAAGACCCCCTCCCCAGAGCTCCCAGGGACTAAGCCACCAACCAAGGAGTACACATGGAGGGACCCATGGCTCCAGCCGCATATGTAGCATAGGATGTCTTTGTCAGGCATCAATGGGAGGAGTGGCCCTTGGTCCAGTGTAGGGGAATGCCAGGATGAAGAGGCAGGAGTGGGTGGGGGGGAGGGCGAATGGAAGAGGGGATTTGGTGAGGGGTGGAACCTGGAAAGGGGTAACATTTGCAATGTAAATAAACCATCCAAAACAAACAAACAACAACAACAGAAAGGTTGCATGTTTTCAGAACAAAAGAACTAAGGCAGGCCAATACCCCAGGTGATCCAATCTTACAGACTGCATTAGGAGGTGTTTCCTCAAAGTCTGCATCCAGCATAATTGGAGGGGGGGGACATCCTCATAGAAGCAGGGGGAAGGGGGATGGTGTAGGGGGTTTGGGGGTGGGTGGGAACCAGGGAAGGGGATAACATTTGAAATGTAAAAAAAGAAAATATTCCCCCCCCCAAAAAAAGAGAGAAAGAGACAGGATTTCTACTTCCTTCCTCTTCATATGACATTTAGAACATTGAGCACCACCCAGTCCTTGACTTTGCCTGATATTTACTGTATCTTCTTGTGAGCAACCAACCCTGCAGCACTGTTTTTCCCTAGGGAGCTGCCTTGCCTTATTTAGTACCTTCAACTATACCACCTCTAATAACTTGCAGATGCCCCTGAATACATCTCTTTAGAAATTCCACTGTTGCCTCAAAACATAGCATCAACTAGTTCTCCATACCCTAAAAAAATTCCTTCCCTGAATTTTCTATGACCACTGGCACCACATTTCGCCTAGGCTGACAGAGGTAGGAAATAGAGGCATTGTTGGCCTTTTCATACCCAGGGCCTTCGTATTCTAGTGCCCATATACTTTCCTTTTATCCTTTTTTTCCAAATTCATTTTAACATATTTCTTTTCTACCTTAGGTTGTTTAGTTGTATTTACTAAGACAATATTATTTGTATTTATATTTTATCAGAGCTTTGGAGGGAATAATTCAAAACAAAATTAGGTGTCATATTACAATAAAAACAATTAAGTGACAATTATGGAGTCTGTAAAAAAATATATATTAGAATCCAGTTTATATAGTGAAAATCATTCTTGATGAAACTTGAGACACATAAATACACAGTAATATGCAATCATAATACAAAATAGTTTTATTGATTCAGTTGTTCTCAGGTTTAGAAAGATGGCTCAGTGGTTAAGAGCGCATGTAGATCCTGCAGAGGAGATCAGCCCCCAGCACATACACTGGGTGGCTCACAGCCACCAGAGACCGCCAGTTACCAGAGATCAGATGTGCTTGACTTTCACAGGCACCACACACCTATGCATGTGCTTTATCAAGCACATGTTTCTAAATATTTCCTTTGAATCTGTGATGTGTCTTTTTGTTCTTTTGAAAGTATATCTTAAGAGCATAGGATTTTAGCTTTTGTAAATCCAATTATATAGCCTTTATGATTATTTCTATGATTGGTGATTTTTTTCTATAGTTGGACATTCTTTCAAGGTCAAAAATCTTCTTTTTGTTATCTTGTAAAACCATAGTCAATGTTTTATCATTTAAACTAGTTAAATTTTGTATTTTCAAGTATGAGTGAAGATTTATTTTTTTAACATATATGCATATGTATTTGTTTAGGTCCTAGATAAGCCTGCAATATCTAAACATGCCTGTCTTGAAAACTCTTCATTGGCTGCAGCAGGCAGATTGCTTTTTCAAAATCAGGAGGGAAAACAAATCTCAGCTGTGCTGTCCAGTTAGTTCTGAAGAATTTCTCCAGTTTTAAAGCTTTGTAAAATTACGTACATATGTGTATGTCTGTATATGGGTATGTACGTGTTAGTGTACTGCCAATGAGGGCCAGGAAATGCTGTTGGATCCCTTTGCGCTAGTGTGACAGGTGACTGTGAGATCTCAGATACTAGGCTTGGGAAGGGAACTTAGATACTCTGCAAGGGCACCAAGTACTCTTAACCACTGAGCTACCTCTCCAGCCTCCTACCATCCCTATTTTAAGAATGTTGGTTTTTCTCTTAGGAACATAAATGTGTAGCAAAGTGGTATCAGTTTAGCTTGTAAGCTTCTTTGTAATCTAGATCTTGCTAAAGTGATCCATTTCTCTCTATCACAACCCAAGTGGTATCTTAGTACAACCAGATTTCTTCCCATCTTCTCTGGTGTGATCAGGATCACAATTCATGTTAAGAGCAAGGCCATACTCCATTCTTCAGTTAATCAAACAATTCTATTTTTTATTTTAGCCTCTAGTCAAACATTTCTATGATTTATTATCTACCAGTTCAATTTCAGATCAAATCATCAAATAAGAAGCTGAGTAGTCCTTTGAAATGTTTTTGTACTACTTTTTGTCTATAATAGCCATCTTGACTCTTTGCTTTGTATTTTCAGACATTAATAATATATCCAGCCATTACTTCTGCAAGATCAAGGCCATTTGATTCATTCAATATGTAAGTAATATAAAGTACCTGCTAAATGTTAAGAAGTCTGCATTGGGATTCAAGGATTGATAAGAAAGTTATATGCTCTGTCTTCAAAGACATCATTTTTCAGAGGAGATAGCTGCTGAATAAGAAATTACAAATGACCTGGGGAAAGTTACAGAGGGGAAGGCAGGAGATTTGAGACATATAATGCCATTGAGAAACCCCATAATTTCATACTTCTTGCATTAGTCACGTTGTTTTGTGGTTTCACTGTTTGTGGAACACATGAATATGTTTTAGAATTCATAGTTAATATGCATACGAATATAAAGTAAAGTAATGATAGATTTAGGATGAACAGATGCCGGAACATGCGGCTGTGCAGTATAGCAACATTTGAAAGTGCTAGGAAACCATTTATTCAATTAATGATAGAAATTTTAGATCCTCATTTGATAAGGAAATTAATTCAAGTTTCTGCATCTCATTACACACACATGTCCAATTCACAGAGGCTTAAAATGAAATTATATAAAAGTACTACAGTAGTTTAACATTCTTGAGGTAGAAAATAGTTTGCCTAAACTCAAAAGCCATGAAATAAAAGTATGATGTATTTGACAATATAATATAAAAAGAACTAACCTACAAATGGCAAAAAAATTAAAGAACTATGTTGAGAGGCAATGAATAACTGAGAAAAATATCTTTAACATATATTACAAAAATAGAGTTAGCATTCTTTTATGAAGAAAGTTGAGTAAACTATAAAGTGAAATTGACAATAAAATAAAAAGCAAATAAAATTAAGACAAAAAAATCAGGCTAATTTTAAAAATTAATTAAAAAAATAAAATATATTTATTCATCAAATGAATAAAGATGATTATGTTTTGTAATGTCTGATTGCAGTTCACTCTACAGGGAAGCAGAAATTCTTATACAAAATTGAAATGTCAAAAAATACATAAAAACTTTATGCTTAGAATTTTTAAATAGCATCTATATTCAGAGAAAAATTGTCTGAGACAATAACTTGACAGGTATTAAGTGATATATTGATTGCAGTCAAAAAGTTTAAAATAACCTTATTAATTACCATAAATAGCTTAATAACTTTGACTATATATGTTCAAGAAAGTAATTATTGTCAAATAAAATGGTGAGATAATGGTAAATTACCATCATTAAATAAACAAGTTACAATACAATATATAAAGTGTCAACTATTTCACATATAAATAAATTGTGTGTGTGTGTGTGTGTGTGTGTAATATTAAAAAATATTGTCCCTAGGGAGTATGTTTGGAATGAAATCATCTTTCCATTTGATGTTTTTGAATTCCACCTATCATGACTGTGGCTGTCTTCATAATAAAAACCTTATCACATAAATCATATGCAGGAACAAAATATAAACACAGAACACAGAGGTAAACAACTGTTCCCATTTCCTGCATTCAATTTTTCATTTACATATGTGCTCTTTAAACATGCTCCTATCACAGCACACAGATTAGTGTTACTGGGTCATTCATTTTCCAATTCATTCACTTGCTGTGTCATCCTCCAGCTCTGAGCTCTGATCATATGAGGCAGTGGGCAGAGCACTGGAGAAGGAAGAAATCACACCTACACCCTTTCTGTTAGGTAGACCTGGTGGTTAAGGCTCATGTGTAGAAATACTTGGTCCTTTGCTGATAGCTCTGTTTTCAGGGGTTATGAAACCATTAAAAGGTAGAGGCTTGCTGGAGAAAGTACCTCACTAGGGGTTGGCTTTGAGGGTTCATAGCCTAAACTACTTTCTGTTCTGTCTCTGCTTCCTAAATGTGCATGAAAATGTGACAAACTAGCTTCCTGAACTTGCAGGCACTTCCTATCTTCCCTGCCATCATTGATTCTACCCCTCTGGAATAGTTTACATAAGTTCTTTGTTGCTTTTTGGTGCTGGAATTTTATCACAGGAACAACAAACTAATACACTAGGTTATGGATTCAGCAAGTACGTGCCCGGAGCGACTCTAGACATGACAGCTGTGTCTTTTCATGACTGTCTTCTGCTCTTATCAGAAACAGAAGTCATCAGAATCCATTTTATATACTTTGATTTAGAAGAAATAGAGACATGCATGGCCTGCACATGATCTGCTTAGCATTTATCTCATTGAATATGCTAAACTCTTTAAATAATGAGGGGTTTTATTCACTCCAATCTGAGGTCACAATCATTTAAATATCTTCCAGTGAACATATGCGTGTAAACCCACAGCAACTGAATTAATGAGAATATAAATGGCTCTGTTGATGGAGAAGGAAGAGGGACTGGAGGAAAAGCACGTGGAGTCAGGAAGAGAGTTCAGTAGTTATCTTCCTTATGGGTTCCGAATTGTGGGATGATGATAAAGACCCTGTGGAAGACATCAATGATATCAATAATAGTATGATAAACACACGCAGATTCCTTCCTGTTTCTGGCTTTAAGTTCTCAGTTGCTTCTTCTGTGTGTGAGTGTGTTAGAGAAATGGCTTCCCTGATGGCAGATGCTGGTGTTGGCAAGATGAATGCAGCCAAAGCACGGTGCCAGGTAGAGGTCCAGAAACACGCAGGTTCTGGCAAGGGACATAGGGAGGTAAAAAGTAGAGACCGGAACCTGGCAAGGGAGTGAGTAGGATGTGAATAGTCACAGTGAGTCCCTGTTGGAGCCGTGATGTAATGTGGGGCTACTGTGTGTTCAGAATGAAGAACACACTTTTTTTTTATTGAATATATTCTTCATTTACATTTCAAATGTAATACCCCTTCCCGGTTTTGCCCCCTCCCCCAAAACCCCCAACCTGTCCTCCCACCCTCAGCCTCCAAGAACATGCTTCTCCACCCATCCCACTCCCATGACTCCCCCCCCCCCCCATGCTGGGGCATCTATTGAACCTTCACAGGACCAAAGACCTCTCCTCCCACTGTATGGTATTGGTACGAACACACTTAGTCTTTAAAGCAAAGTTTAAGGCCAGAGTGCTAAGTCTTCATTGTTGAAATTGATGCCAGCTGGTGGTGCTGTTGGGCTGTTGAAAAGTGGTTGGAATGTTTCCTCCTAGTTGGAGGAGATGTCAGTAGAGACATCTCAGAAAGCTAGTGGTCTCTCCTCCTCTCTCCTCTCTACCTCTCTCCTCCCTCCTTCCCTCTCACCTCTCTTATTCCCTTCCTCATTCCCCCGAGGTGAAAGACCCTTGCACCAACCCTACCATGATATTCTGGCTCAACCCAGGCCCAGAAGCAACAGAGTCAAGTAACTATGGACAGAATTTAAAAAGCATGAGCAGAATAAACCTTATATCATTTTATGCATCAGTGACCATCTGGGCACCCTGAGCTCCTGGTAACTTGCATTTAGTCCCTCTTTACCATCCAGTCTCACAAACAGAGATGGAGGACCTATATTGCAAACAGAGCCTCCATCTGGTTTATCTGTAGAAGCCAGCTCAACATGAAGCTCATTAATTAAGATGGCTAGACACAGTATAAAATCCAGTAACCCGCAAGGGGGTAGGGGAATGATGACTCTTGTGTATAACCACACGTCCCTAGATCCTCTGATACTTTTCATGGACCTATTACATTGGCTTTCCTTCATCTCCATCTGCCATTGCCCTCCTCCAAGTATGCATTTGCCCTTTACCTTCCTGTCCACTTTTGTTTTAGATTTAAATGAGAACTGCATTAAAATATGGTCATGGTATAGATCGTTCATTTTATCTCAGTATTTATACCACACAGAAGCTGACAGTCCTTGCCCTTTATAAAGAAATTTAGATAATTTTATACTCCTCCAGTCCGCCTAGGCTTGGTGCTTTAACTAGGTCAATGGGATGGACTAGAAAAGATACTTCATTCTCCACAAACAGTTGAATGCTAGAGCACGATCCTAGAGTCTTCGGCCTCAGCCAGGTGCATGTCCTTATATTCTTTGGATTAGCATTGCATGCAGCCCATTAACCTGCAAACTGTGTCCTGTGCTTAGCCACTGTATCTTTATGGCTTTTTAAACCTTTTTGAGTTTTTAAAGACAAGTTTTCATTCCACGGGCTAGGCTAGCCTTGAACTCTCATCTTTCTTCTCCTCAGCCTTGCAAATACAGGAAGCTTTGATGTGAGCCACCAAACCTGAGACAGTTTTCATTTCTTTGGATTTATTTCATGTTTGTACACTTAACCATGAAAAGAAGACTTGACAATCAATTCTTATTTTCCCCCTTCTCTTCAGTGTACGCATTGGAATGCCTTCATTAGTGATAAATAACTATATTTGTTACAAATAGAAAAGAGTTTAATTGAAAGTGTTGGTTGCTTTATATCTGGCCATTTGCAAGTATGTGGAAGCCAGATGCTGTCTGGGAAGTAGAAATCACTTTCCAGTGCAGTATTTTTAATTATGTCTTTTCACCTGAGCTTCAGGGCACATGTTCCATTTTCTCTCTGCTCATTATTAATAGAATCCACTAGCACAGGGCTTTCTAATTTCATATTTTTAAAGTGAATTTAACAGGCAGAGTATTCTGAAATGGCATTAGCCATGTAGTTAAGAAACTCCTCAGTTCTGGAATTTCCTCTCTTCGTATAGATCTTTAGATGTGACTCAGATTGACAGTTCTCCCCTCACGTTGGAATGCTTAGCCAATCCATGTATTGCTGTAAATATGTTCAATGTGAGATAATGATTTTATTTACATTTTGGAAACATTTGAAGCTTTTTTCAAACTGTGTGTTTGGGTCTGTTATTTGTGACTTTGTTGTATGGCTTTGTCCACGCCACAGACTTGCAAGCAGCTTAGAATTAATTAACCTTGGCAAAATTGAATTCACTAGCCTACATTCCTTAATATCCTCACTAAGATGTTAAATAATAAATGAGCCCAAGGAGCTCAGGAGAGGAGAGCTTTCACAGAACAGAAGGAGGAACCAGGCCTCCCAGTTTCTGTCCTCGGTCCTGCCATTGTCCCCTCTAGGATCTGGAGTCAGATGCTCTCTGCTGCTTTTTCCCTGGCAGCAGAATGAGCTGCCAGGGAAGCCCACACCCGTGCAGTGCTGGAGTGAGAAAGAATGAATGCCTAAAATGTGCTTTGAGAGCCTCAAGTAAAATACGCTACGCTTCGTGTGGAAATTATTATTAGTTCATTCTTCATGCACTTTTAGTCCTTGCCCTGTAGGCTCAGACTGCCAGCCAAGGCACCAATTACTGTCGATGGGGCTGTTGGTTCTTAGATGTGAACACCTGTCCTCAAGCAAATGAACGGAGATAATACACACCAATTTACCATGTGTGGATAGACCCTACAAATTGAATCTCCAAAATACAGTCTGTGTTGAATAACAAATGACACTGGGTTTAAATGACAGGAAATAGACTGGATACAATAGCTTGGGCATCTGTGTCTATGCAGGTCTTTGTCCTGTGTCTGGCATTGTCAAGCCAAGCTAGGCTTCCCTTTGCATTCTAAGGGCTGACTAAGGGGCCATTTTTGGCATCCAGTCTTCCTCGCTCTGGCACTAACAGTGTGGCCTTTCTATTTCTCTTATACTATCGCCAGGATGAAATAAACGGTGAGCATCTCACTCCAGAAACTAGAGGAGAACAGTGGCAAGACAGGATGGAATGGGGGAGCTTGATCCTTCCTCCTGTTCCTCCTTCCTCCCCTCCTGTGCTCATGGAGAAAGTCACTGAAGAACTTCAGGCTTTCCTGGGGCAGCCTTATCCTGATTAAGTAAAGGAAGGCAGTTCTTGGCAGTGTCTGATAAGACACACTGCTTATCAGATAAGATAAAACTGTAGCTGGATATGATTTCAGGGCCCTTCACATTCATATATAAAGAAGCATGCATTATACAACTGGTCAAGCTGTCCATTTGGAAATTATTGCCCTGGAATTTATAAGGGAAAATTTTTAGAATGAAAAAGGAAAAGGGAAGGGATGATGTAGTAGATGAGGATATCATTCAAGGACAGTAGGACATCGGTGTAAATCTGATCTCCGCCTTGACCAACTGCATGACTGCTGGAAGATTACGCCCCCAAATGTCTGCAGACATCAGTCCTTTTCTTACCAACATTACACAATGACAGTGCTATGAACAATGGTTTTTCTGGTATCTGTTTTACTGGTTGGTGCAATGGTGGCTTTAACTGTCAAGGTGGCAGTGTAGCTCAGACTGGAGTCCCTGGGGGAAATTTTTTGGATGAAGGAGAAAAGAGTTTCATTGATTCGAATGTAGTCTTATTTTCAGAGTCCCTCACTGAGAAATTGAAAATGTGTAAGTTTGTCTTGTGTGGTCCAAACCTGTCCTTCCAAGGCATTTACAGTGCATAGTCAGGACTTGATTCCCAACACATTTCACTTAATCATACTTGTATATAATTATACATATGTAGAATTTTACAGTGTTTCAGTGATTTCGTTAGTTGGCTAACATGTCCTTAAAGTATATAAAAGTATAGCGAATACCACCTTTATGGTTTTCTTCATTATATAGGCACAGGTAACTATGAATCAAGAAGAACTGAATACAAAAGAGTTTTATGAACTACATATCCAATAGAGGGCTAATATCCAAAACATATAAAGTACTTTAGAAACTGGGCATCAAGAAATTAAATAACCCAATTAAAATTGAGATAGAGAACTAAACAGAGAATTCTCAATAGAGGAAATTCAAATGGCTGAGAAACATTTAAAGGGCAAATCAAAACTACTTTGAGATTTCATCTTCCATTTTTCAGAGTGGCCAAGATGAACAGAAAAAGTGATTGCTCGTGCTGTTGAGGAGGTAGAGTAAGAGGAATATACATTGCTAGAGGGAGTGCGAGTTTGTACAGCCACGTTGGAAATCAGTGTGCCAGTTCCTCAGGAAGTTGGGAATTGATCTACTTCAAAGTCCAGCTCTAGCACTCTTAGGTATAATCCAAAGAATGCTTAATTCTACCACAAGGACACTTGGTCAGCCAAAATACTCAGAAATTTCAAACAATCTAGATTATCTCTTGATAGAAGAACAGATAAAGAAAATGTGGTACATTTATACAATTGGGTATTATTCAGCCATTAAAAAAATCACATCATGAAATTCACAGATAAATGGATGGAACTAAAAAAAAATCATCCTGAGTGAGATTTCTCAGCCCCAGAAAGACAAATACATTTTGCTTTCACTTATATGTGGATATTAGCATTAACTCAATATAACCAAGTTATAATCCATAAAGCTACAAAGGGTACATATAGAGCAAGGGAAGGGAAAAAATCTCATTAAAAAAGGGAAATATAAAATAGAGAGAAATAGATGAAAGGAGGCTTGGGATGGGAGGATCGAGTGAAGAGATGAAGGAGTGTTGGGAGGGAATACAGGAAGAGACAGAAAGTTAAGACACATATGGGTGGGGGGGAGTATGGAAACCTTATGCAGTAGAAAGTGCCTAAAATATAAACATTTGAGGGTGATTGAAATGAAATCACTAAGTGTTGTGGGAAACAGAATCACAACTGGCCATTTCTTGTCATCCAGTGAAACTTCTAGGATGTGGATTGGGTTACTTCTAATTGAAATATAAGCCATGGGATTCCCTGGGGCACTTCCAAGCAAGCCAGGATGTTGCCAAGACTTTAGGTTGCTCTTCACAAAGTTACAGCAAATTTCCATCACTGAAGACAACACCTACATAACATGTTGAACATGTAGATGTGGAGCTAGTGCATAAGTAAAGCCTTTACCTCCATGATCCAGGATCTGTGGTATAGGAAGGTACTCTGCATGCTCTGAGTAATGCAAACAGCAAGCCAAACCCAAATCCCTTCTCTACAGTGGTGTCTGGCCTGCAAGAAAGCAATGGTGGCACAAAGCTTTAGAAAGTATCCAATCAATAACTGATTTGACTTAAGACTTATGGCTCACTCCATCAGATATAACCTATATATTGACACTGCCTGGTGACCAAGAATGTCAATCTAGATAACCCAGGGACTTAGCACTTAGCACTTTCATCCTGTTTAAACAGTATCTTCCCTTTAAAAAGGTGGGCTGCACGGTGACAAGAACTTCATCTTCCTCTGATTCAAATCTCCTGTAGCTTACAATGGATGCACACATAGTGAGTCTGCTGGCTACTTTTATGTCAACTTGACGCAAGATGGATTTATCTGAAAGAAGAAAACCTCAATTGAGAAAAGCCTATATAGTATCCAGTTTTCGGAGCATTTTCTTAATAAATGATTGCTGGGGAGGGCGCAGGCCATTGTGGCTAGAGCCATCCCTGGGAGAGCCATTCCCAGTTCTACAAAGAAGCGGGCTGAGGAAGCCAGGAAGAGCAAGCCAGGAAGCAGCACCTCTTATGGCCTCTGCATCAGCTCCTGCCTTTAGGCTTCTGTCTTTTTAAATTCCTGCCCTGTCTTCCTTCAACATTGAACTATGATGTTAAAATATAAACCACAGAAATCCTTTCGTCCCTAACTTGCTCTTCCATAATGCTATTTCATTGCAACAATAACAACTCCAACCAAGACAAAGGGCATGCTTTTGCTGGACTAGTTTCTGTTGGTCAGGTATCATTCTTTCCAGTAGCATTTATAGACCTGGCCCTGTAGTTGATCCTGATCATGGATAGAGGTGAATAATAAAGAGGCTGGGAGTAGCTTAAGTTAAAAATCATTTATAATTCATCAATAAGTATGCATACATACCACATGAAAGTTACTCTGAATGGAAAAAAAGAAGAATAAAACATTTGAGAGAAAAGAGTTGTTAGGGGGACAGTGTGTGACAGGGCATTGTCATGGAATTTGAGGAAGATAGACAGCTTCTACATGAGGTCCTGAGATGGGAGATGAGAGATGAGAGAAAGAGAGAAATATTAAGAAAATGAAGATGTAGGTTATGAAGCTACTTTCAAAGGCAAGCAATATTTGATCCAAGCACAATGTGGCTTAAAACAACTACAGAGGCGGTTCTCTCCATTTATTTTATTTCTTCTGCAACAAAATGCTCTGCCCTGGTGATTTCCGCAGTGCCCACATATTAGTGCACATAATGTAAAGGGAAAAGAAAATTAGAAGCATAGAGCACTGGTTGTCTGTTTGTCTGTGTTATACCTGAAACTGCACTAGAAAACAATTATCGTTTAGTCTGCTTCTACCCCTAACAGAGTACAATAGACAAAGTGACTTGAACAGATGTAGATGCCTAACAGAAGAAGGTGGAGTGTTGTGTCAGGATCTAACCAGCTGGTCTCGGGTGAAGGTTCTTTTACTTCAGTGTAGATGGCCTGCCTGTATCTATGCATATCTTCCCATGGCACAGACTGAGGAGGAGCAAATTCCCTGGTGCCTTTTCTCAAAGGAGCTTTAATTCTGTCATGATGATCTTATGCACTCAATCACATCTAATTCTAAATAGCACATAAAGGGTTCATTTCCAAACACCTCTGGACTGGGGATTCATGTGTTAACACATAAACTTTGGGGGGCATTGTATAGTTATTGATCACTCTACATTTTACCTTTGTCATCTGGCAAGCTCTTTAAGGACTCATGGGAAACAGGAGTCATCAGGCTGTGACCCTCCAATTTTCTAGGATGGATGGTTTACTTAGAAAAGGATCACCAAGGAAGGGCATCTTAGTGCTCATGAGTAGCTCCTGATGGCTGTGCATGATCAGATTACATACCTGTCAAATGCACATTACATACCTATCAAATGCACAGTCACTGGGTTTTCTGCTTTGGTTTGATTTGGTGATCTGCTGTGAACAACAAATGTGAGTAGATGTGATATTTTCCATGTAGGATAAAAAAAAAAAAAACAAACCTTAGCATGTTTGTTAAGTGCCTGGCTTTGGATCTGACTGCCTTAATAGAGAGGAACACAGTCCAAACAGTGGAGTATGGGATGAGAAAGCCTTGAAAGCAGAGGGAGTAGTAGTTACTTGTTCAAACTGGATTCTAGAATGAGACCACTTTGAAAATGGAGCAGAGTAAATGCTGTTGGAGCTACAACAGCTTTTCAACCATTAGGTAATTTGTGTATGAAGCAAACCTGGTCCCACTGTAAGCTCATAAAGTATATGCTTATCATGAGGGAGAGGACTGGGAAAGTAGGCAGAGAGACTGTTGGAGTGGAAAATAGAGGATGAAGGCGATCATACTTTGTGCATAAATATATGGAGTTCTCTAAGAATAAAAGATTATAATAAAAATATAAAAGTGGAAGACTGTGTCTATATAGATATAGAGATATGATGTGCTTAAGGGTGATTCAGAGCAATAATTCATATCATGTACATGTCATTACAGAAACATTTTTATATAAAATTATATCAGACTGGAGTCAATATCATATATCTAAGGACTCTGGTAGACACGAATCCACACTAGTAGACTTAGTGCCATCTTACTCTAGTTTATCTTATGATTTCAAACAACCACAGATAACTGCTGATTTCTTTTCATTTTAATATTTTATATATGTGTCTGTGCATGTGTGTGTGTCTGTGTGTATTTGCTTATTCTTTGTCTTTTAACATCATGTTGCTTGAGTCTTTGATCATATTACTCAAAATATATATTATTTGGGTACAACGATTGTTCTACACAGTAACAGTCCAGAAGTAATCTTTGCTTATGAATATGTTAAACCTACATCCACAGAACAGAGAGAAAGTAAATTTCTAATACTCTGGCCTTAACGTAGAGGGATTATCCTCAACTATGTAGTTATTCTCCTGACGGATAAAGGTCTTTAAAGGTAGAAAAGGAAAGGAAGGTGGGAGGGATTATTCAGGGAAACAGAGCAGGAGTAGTCAGAGAACTGTAATTTCACTGGCTTTGGAAACAGCACAGGAAGTGACATTCCAAGCAGGCAAAGAGTCTCTAACTGCTAGAAAGAACATGGCAGCAGATTCTGGAGTCTCAGCAGGTCCATGGAGACCATGGTCCTGATGACACCTTAATGTCAGCAGAAACATGCATCATATGTAATAGAACAGACCTGGGAGGTACATTGTTGTATCATATATATGTATGATCTGGCTGGGATACAGACATGCTCTTAGTACATACCTTTAATCCCTAACAATGAAGGTAATATTACGTTGTAGAAGGAAGCAGCCACGTTTGATAGTGACATCTAATTGGGCACACAAAGTGATGAATCAGAGAAAGATGTGACAGAATGGGTTAGAGGTGGAATAATATATGATATATTTCTTAATCCTTTTCCTGCAGTGGCATGTGAATGATATTAGCTATTGCCCTGAAAATGTCGCTTTTATCTTCTCAGATGAAGTGATGAAATGAGAACCACACCTAAGCTGTACAAATCCATGACTCCAGAGCACTCCCTTGTCTCTTCTAACTATCCCTGGGCCTAGGCCTGGAGTCTTCAAGCCTCCATATAACCCAATCTTCAAAGATGACCAATTCAATCTGGATTCTCTTGGCTTCTGCCTGAATTGTTCTGCCTGGCCTCATACTAACTTTGGCAATATGTTCTAACCTTCTAGCTCTTTCTTATTCTCTGTCTAGTTCTGTCTTCACCTGTCCTCCTTGTAACTTATCTCCATAGAACTGCCCTTGTAAAACAACACACACACACATACACACACACACACACACACACACACACACACACACACACACACTCCTACCAAACACCACATACCCTTTTTACCTCTCTCACCGCTCTTAGGTTGCATCTTTTCCTCTGCTGTTCTCCTGTGAGTTGGACTTATCCATTCTTACTATTCTGTCACATCTTTCTCTGATTCATTACTTTGTCTACTCCTCAATTAGATGTCACTTTTGGTGTTATAACTGAGTTGGGAATGTGCATGATGCTAAGGTATTTGTTACTGAAAAAACAATCTACCTCCAAAGATGTGTGCATTTATCATTTTTCTTTTTTATTAAAGATTTGAGTACGCTATAGCTGTCTTCAGACACACTAGAAGAGGGCACTGGACTGCATTACAGATGGTTGTGAGTCACCATGTGGGTGCTGGGAATTGAACTCAAGACCTCTGGAAGAGCAATCAGTGCTCATAATCACTGAGCCATCTCTCCAGTCCTATCATTTTTCATAATAGTAGCTCATTTAAAGTTATTAAAAAATTAAGGCACCAGCTTCTACTTATTAAGAGTTCTGTATTTGGCAACAATTGTGTACGTGCTTAAGAACTTTTGGCTTTGTACTTTGAAATTTTTATATCTCATCACAGCATGGGTTTCATAATTCCAGTTTCATCATGATGGTTTTAAATTAAGAATCTCTGTAAAGGAATAGCCATATAAAATAGCATTTCCCTTTTAGAGGAAGTTCTTCTTGAGGATCTCTGACTCGGCCTTCTCGTAAGACAACCTAAGTAGTCAGCTGTGCCAGGGACAGCTGGCAGCTCTTCTTCCTTGCCTGGCATCTGTGGAATGGAATAATTTGCCACCCTACATCTGTTCATAAGAAATGGTGCTGTTGCAGATACTCAAAGTATTTATGTCTTTCAAACTCTTGTTTATTTGTTTTTTACCAGTTTATATCTTGTATATGATGGTCAAATCCATCTTATTAGGAAAGAATATGAGTGTACAAATAAAACCATAGCATTACTTTGGAATAGACTATGGTAGTTGTCCAGTGACAAAACATAGCTTTAATGTTCTTTTTCAGTAGATGAAACATTTGTCCTTTGGGAAGTTATTTTTAAGACAAAGCCATGTAGATAAAATCTTCACTTGAAAAAATGTGTCTCCATGATTAATAGTTAACAGCTTTTCATGGATTTTGAAATAATTTTGTGCTGTGCTCAATGTAAGCACAAGAACTACTCTAAACACAGGGCTAACAAACCAAAAACTCCAGGGCATCAAAACTAAAGCATTACAAGGATGAATGATAGATAGCTGAATGTGTATTTTGTTTTCTATGCCTCCCAACAGAAGTAAGGTGGAGCAGTAGGAGACCAGTTATCTTTAAAAGTTTATACCTAGGGAAATAACAAAGTAGCTATACCATTCCTGGGCATATACCCAGAAGATGCTCCAACATGTAGTAAGGACCCATGTTCTACTATGTTCATAGCATCCTTATTTATAATAGCCAGAAACTGGAAAGAACCCAGATGTCCCTCAACAAAGGAATGGAAATAGAAAACGTGGTACATTTACACAATGGAGTACTACTCAGCTATTAAAAACAATGAATTCATGAAATTCTTAGGCAAATGGATGGAACTATTAAATATCATCCTGAGTGAGGTAACCCAATCACAAAAGAACACACATGGTATGCACTTGCTGATAAGTGGATATTAGACCAAAAGCTCAGAATACCCAAGATCCAATTCACAGACTGCATGAAGCTCAAGAAGAAGGAAGACCAAAGTGTGGATACTTTGATCCTTCTTACAAGGTGGATCAAAATACCCATGACTCACAGCCAACCAATAGAATGAGTATAGGGTCCCCAATGGAGGAGCTAGAAAAAGGGCCCAAGAAGCTGAAGAGGTTTGCAGCTCCACAGGAGGAAAAATAATATGAATCAACCAGTATATCCAGAGCTCCCAGGCACTAAACCACCAACCAAAGAGTACACATGGAGAGACCCATGACTCCAGCTACATAGATAGCAGAGGATGACCTTTTCTGATATCAGTGAGAGGAGAGGCCTTTGGTCCTGTGAAGGCTTGATGCCCCAGTGTAGGGGAATGCCAGGTCAGGAAAGTGGGAGGTGGGGGGCTTTGTAAGCAGGGGAAGGGGAGATGTGATAGGGGGTTTTCAGAGGGGTAACAAGAAAAGGGGATATCATTTGAAATGTAAATAAAGCAATTATCTAATAAAAACTTTAAAAAGTAAATTCTCTAAAAAGAAGCTTATGGCTAACAAGATAAATAATCTCTATTCTGATCTATGTTTATCCTATAGTACTATATATTTTAAAATAATTTTTAAAGCTCACTGTAGTGTTATCATTTCTATAGATGTTGTCTGTATTGTTCCAGGTTCTGATTTATTATTTGGTACAACATTTGTTTAAAGCTGAAACAGAATAAAATGTGAGACATGACACCTTTTAAATTGAATTAAGATAGAATGTTAGGTAACGGAATAAAAAATAGAGGAATGATTAAAACGGGAGGTATATTTAATATGTTGTGAATTCAAGAATATGGTCTCTTAAACTTCTGTATTAGGATTGAAGATGGATTAAACTGTTTACATCATATGGTCTTTGGGGACAGTAGTTCCATTTTGAAGTGCAAATTATAATGACCTAAGGGGCAGTTATTTAAAAATTGTGTTCATTTGAATCAAATGCTGCTAGAATTTTTCTGATTTAATATGAAAAAGAGATGTTAAGCATGTATATGATTTATGAATAAACATCACAAAATAAACATATCTATATATCTGTAATTCTTGACAAAACCTGGAACATGGCCTGCTCTACTGATGCTCTTTCTTTTTAATATTTATTTATTTATTATATGTAAGTACACTGTAGCTGTCTTCAGATGCCAGAAGAGGAAGTCAGATCTCTTTATGGATGGTTGTGAGGCACCATGTGGATGCTGGGATTTGAACTCATGACCTTTGGAAGAGCAGTCAGTGCTCCTACCCGCTGAGCCATCTCTCCAGCCCGATGCTCTTTCTCAGTAGAGATCAGTCCTTGTAAAAGCTGCAGATGATGTCTTAGTGTTTCTTTTTATTAATGTATTTGTATTAAATAAGTGATTTATTCATTTGTTATGTATTTACTAGTTATTTATTAATAATGGATTAAGTTTTTATTTTTATTAAGTTATTTATTTACTTTATATCCCAAATGAAGCTTCTCCTCTCTCCCCTCATCCCAGTCCCCTCTCTCCTACCTCACCTTCCCCCATCCACCCATACTCCCAGTCTCCTCTGAAGAGGGGAGGCCTCCCACGGATATCAACCAGCTTTGGCATCATGTTGCAATAAAACCAGGCAGATCTTCTTGTCTTGAGGTTAGACAAGGCAACCCAGTTAGGGGAAAATGATCCAAAGGCCAGCAAGGCATCCCCTGCTGCCGCTTTAGGGGTCCCACGTGAAGCCCTAGCTGCACAGCTGTTACATATGTGCAGAGGCCTAGGTCCATCCACCCATGCCCTCTGGGAGTCCCTATTGGCGCAGGCTAGTTGACTCTGTAGGCTTTCCTGTCATGCCCTTAGCTCCCCTGGCTGCTTCAATCCTTCTTCCCCCTCCTTCACAGAATTCCAAGCTCCACTTCATTTGTAGCCATGGGTCTCTGCCTCAGTTTCCATCAGTTGCTGGATGAAGCCTCTCTGGTGATAGTTATGTCAGGCTCCTGTCTGTAAGTAGCAGAATATGATTAATAGTGTCAGGGGTGGGCTCCTCTCATGGCACGGGTCTCAGGCTGGACTAGACATTGGTTGGCACTTTGCTCAAATTCATCTTTACCACTGCATATACTGTAGGCAGTACAAATTGTGGGTCTAAAATTTTGTGACTTGATTGGTGTCTCACTTCCTCTATTTGAAGTCTTAGCTGGTTACAGGAGGTGACCAGTTCCGGCTCCATACCCCCTACTGCTCAGTCTTAGCTAGAGTCACTCTCAGAGAGTTCTAGGTAATTTTGCTGTCCTCGGTTTCTAGAATGTCTTGGCTATGAGCTTCTTCCACCTGTAATTCTTATATTGAGAAATTACATTTAATAACCAGGGTGATCTTTTTGTAATTTTTTCCTTTCCACTGCATATTTCTTGTTTTTATATTTATATTCCATAGTGAGTAGTAAGCTTTGCAGATCTTGGCTTGTTTTGTTAAAAATGTACTTATTCTTGGAAGCTTTAATAGACAGATTAACTACATGCAAAATTTTATTTAAAATAACTTTCCATTCAAATATGAAAGTGTTGCCTGTTATCCTTGAACATGCATTTTTTCTATTTAGTTAGATTTATTGTGTATATCCTTTTATTATATTTTATCTAATGTAAAAGATCCTCTCATTGTCTCTGAAGCCTTGAAATTTCCCTGAAATTATCTGTATATGGATTTATGGCATATAACATTGTATTTAATATGGCTTTAAACCTATCATGCTTTTTACATTAATATCCTTCCAAAATAAAAATGTACATTGTAAATGTGGATATGCCATACACACATAACTTTTTTAAATATAGAAACCAGGCATTGTAACAAACTTCTTTAATCTTTTTAACATTAAATTTTGTCTTGCTTGAATACTTTTTAAATATATTGATGGATTTCTTTTGTAACAATAATTAAATTTTTGGATTCTACTAACTGTTATTCTCTGGTGGCTTCTGTCCTTGTTTTATGGGTGCAATATCTTCTTATACTTCTCAAGAGGTTAGTTGAATTATTTTTAACTTCCATTTGGGATCTTAAGTCATTTCTTTCCTATGAGATTAATTTTTGATTCATTCATTCTGATTCTGGTCAGAGTTGCTATTGGTTTACTTCCAGCATGTATTGATCCTCAGATATTGTTTTGTATACTTTAAATGAAAGATTAGAGTCATTAATAAAGATAGGTTTGTTATTATGAGAGGTGTGATTTATCTGTTTTAATCAGTGTGTAATTTTAGGTATAAGTCCTGTATTGTTATGTAGTTTACTGAGAGCAAAGAATGGAATAGTCTGGCTGACTTGTATATTAGTCAGGACATATATATATATATATATATATATATATATATATATATATATATATATATATATATATATATATGTGTGTGTGTGTGTGTGTGTGTGTGTGTGTGTGTGTGTGTGTGTGTGTGTGTGATTGCTAGAGTGGCTTACAGGCTGTTATCTACATAGTCCAACAATGGCTACCTCCTGATGGAAAGCCCAACTATCCAGTAGTTGTTCAGCCTATAAGCCTCAACTTGTCTTCAGTTTTCTTTGGAATTCCAAAGAAGTAGGTTCTAATACCAGTGAATCAATGCCTCAGCAGCAGAATATATGGATTTGACAAGATGAAGGCAAACAGAAAAATATTTTAAAAATTGCCATCCTCCTTATCTTTTTTTTTTCCAAGACTGGATTTCTCTGTATAGCCCTGGCTGTCCTGAAACTCGCTCTGTAGACCAGGCTGACCTCGAACTCAGAAATCCGCCTGCCTCTGCCTCCCAAGTACTAGGATTACAGGCGTGAGACACCACCGCCCGGCCTCATATCTTTTATATATATTTTCAGGGGGAAGGTGTGGCCCAGGTTTACGCTAGGTCATCCCACTGAAAATAATCTGGATTAAAGGAGTGTCTTCCTACATCAAATGATTCAGTTAATCAAAAATCCTTCCCAGTGTGCCCAGATGCTGGCATTTTTAGTTAATTCCAGAAACAGTTAGGTTGACAACCAAGAATAATCATCGTAACCCAACCCCTAGGCAATTGGACACAACATATCTTCTTATGTCTTACTTAATTTCTGAATGAAAAAATAACCAAATAATAATTGACACCTACCATGTTGTAAATAGCTCATGTATAACCACAAATACATTATATATTTTGGAATAGGTGGCAATGTCTCTTGAGGGTCACTCTTTTAGTATCTCATAATTTAAATATGATACCCATTGATATTCCCTTAATTGATCTAACATTACATGATAACGAGGGGGGAAATTGAGTATTTGCACAAGCATTCTTAACAAAATATGATGGAAATATTCATGTCGATTATGATCCTCATTTCTGCAACTAGACTTATGGCCTTATCAAGTGTTTAAACTACCTTCTTCTTGGTAACAGAAAACAAAATGAAGAGTCTATAATTAACAAGAGACCAACTTTGCTGAAGTGAACCTTTACTTTTCTTAGGCAATTGATACTGGTTAACTCTGATTAATAAGAGGCCATCATCACTGAGGCAAACTTTCCTATCTATTAATTTCTGGATTAACACCAGAGCCTACTGGACAAACTGTGTGTCATGAGTGACAGAAGTGTGATTATCTAAGTCTTTTGGAGCCCAGAAGATCATTATTGATTCCCAGGTGTTAGACATCGAGCTATTAATACTGTTGGATTTGGGTTCAGGTTTTGTTCTGACTTTAACCATTTCCTGGTTCTTCCATTTCGGAATAAGAAAGTATGTAATTTGCTTTGGATTTTATAGGAACCAACCAAGTTAAGAGACTTTTACAATTTTAAGGAATACTTGAACTATATTATTCATTGAAATAATTATGAGATCTTAGACATATTATTCATTGAAATAATTATGAGATCTGAGACAAGAAATGCAAAGTATATAGTTTAAGGGATGTGTTCCTGTTGACAAAGCGAATGTAATAGGTTTTGTCAACATTCTTGTTCAATAGTTCTAACAATAAAAATCATTCCTTTCCTAGTATCCCAGGTAAGATAAGAAATGGTGATATATTAAATACTATATTTTAGTTAGAAGATTTATTTATAACTCTTTTGCACCATAGACCTCTTCATTAAAATGGAAACTTTAAAAATCAAAACATAAATGATTGTAATCAGAACCAAAAACAATTGAAATGTATGTGCTATGATAAAAAATCAATTATATCTACATACACACACACATACACACACATATATGTTATATATAATTAAGAATATACACAGGAACAAATAGAAAGAAAACTGTACTATTTGTATTTTCCAAATATGGCTTCTAGAAATTTATAGATATTTTTATTTTTCATTAATTTTAGAGTTATCTTACATCATTTTTCTTACATTTTTAATTTTAATCTGGAATTGTTGTTATTCTTTTTTATAGCCTCTTAATTAGGACATTAAAGTATAAGAATATTAAATCCATTAGTAATGCTTTTATAGCATCTCATCCATTTTGGTGTAGTTTTATTATAATAGTTTCAGTGTATTTTCTAATTCATTTAGGATTTTCTCAATGATCTGAATTATTTAATAGAATATTTTTAAACTTCAAAGTATGAAAGAGATTAGAATTCATTCTCTAAACCTATTTTCAATTTAAACATAATCAGTAAAAGATACAGTTGTTATGTAAGGATGTTTTGAAATTTAGAGATACTAATTTTATGCTTCTTTAAGTGACCAGTATTTTACAAAGACTCCATATTTTTGCAAGAACTTACTTCTGCATTTTAGAGTGTATCTGTTCCATAGAGCATGCTTATTAAGAGATATATGATGCATATTTGCATCATATATCTCTTGACCTGAAGAATATAACTCAGTGGTATAATGCTTGCTTGCATAGCATGCATAAGAAAACAAAAGCATAAATCTTACATATGTTCATTGGTTTGTTTTTGTTTTTGTTTTTGTCAACTTGTTCTATAAATAACCAAGAAAGCAACAGTAAATATTTTGCTATGATGGGAGAGATCTCAGCTTTTTTATACATTCAGAAGATTCATTACTCTTTACCAGCTAGAATTTTACTCATTATTAGTGGAATATAGTGTTTCGAATTGTATTATTCAAAGCCGTTCTGATGCTCTAATTCAAATTATGTGCCCCGTGCTTCATCTTGGGGCCTTTGCACCTGCAACACAGCCTCAGAGGAGGTTAATTCTGACTAGGGTGTCCTTTCTCTTCTTTGCTGAGACCCATATTCACCTGTCTTTTGGGGGGTGTTTTGTTTTCTTCATTTAAAATTTGTTTGGGGTGGTTATAAGACTCAGTGGGACAAAGTCCTTTCTTTTCACATTCAGCAACCCAAATTCAGCCCCAGAATGCACAAAGAAGGAGAGAATTGAGTGTCACAGCTGTCCTCTGCATACATAACACAATAAGCATGCAAAGAAACATGCAAGCACACACACACACACACAACTCATACTCACTCTCTCTCTCTCTCTCTCTCTCACACACACACACACACACTCACTCACTTACTCACTCACTCACACATGTCCCACACACATACACTTACTCATAATGATTTTTTTAGTGTGCCATTTCTCTCAGACTGCCTTGTGCCTTCTCTGAATCCCTCATTCCTCTGTCACGCCTATGTTCTCTGTGAAGGTGTATTTCTTTTTTGTGAATTTATCAGGCTTTTAAAATCTCAGAATTGGTGGCTTTTTCAGTCCTGGCAAATTCTTCACTCTTTTCAGTTTGAAATTGCTTTCATCCTTTCTTCCTCTCCCTGTCTCAGGAACTCTGAATAGAGACCCAGTGCTCTAACTCCTTCTTCAGTATTTCTTAGGCTCCTCTTTCCACCTTACTTCTTTGTAACTGATGTTACACTTAGCTGATTTTTAAACTCAATACTCCCCTTCATCAATTCTCCTTTCAGTTGGTGCACAATAATTTGTGTTCAGATATTTTTTAAAAAAATTTCTCATTTCTGTGACTATATCTTTCATTTCTAAAAGTTTTATCTAGAAGTTTTGAAAATCTTGTCTAGTCAGTATTTTTTAAACAATCTTTTATTCTATATCACATATTTGCCTGTTTTCCTGCTATCTTATTTGTTTTGTATACTTAACCTGATGATACCATTATTTGCTGTTCTTGGAGTGTTATTCTGTTAAGTTGTAATGTGCTCTCCTGTTGCTGGTGGTATAGCTCAATGGTTGAGTGCTTGCCTCCTGTAAGAGAGGTCCTGTATTGATAGTGAACGTAGAATAAAAGAGAGAGAGAGAGAGAGAGAGAGAGAGAGAGAGAGAGAGAGAGAGAGAGAGAAAGAGTTTTCTTTCTCTTTCTCCTTCTCTCCTCTCTTCCTTTTATGTGATAACTTTGTGATATTAATGTAAAGGTCATTACTTCAGATATTGTTTTCTTTCTGTAGGTAAATATGGAGTAGGATCATTTAATATTTAACTTTTGAAATTTGTGGACTAAGTAGGTTGTGTTATTTAAATTCATTCCTAGCTGTGAGTGATGATGCATGCACGCTTGGGACTTTACCAAAAGGAAACTTCTTCATCCTCGCAGAAATCATGTCCAGACTGAGTAAACATTCTCCCTTTATTTACTGGGTTCCTTCTTCTCTGTATTATAATTCAAAAACAGATAATCCACTGCCTGTCAGAATCCTAGGTTTTGTGTGGTCATTTCTGCTCCCACAAATCTCTTCAGAGGGCTCCTTCTTCTCAAAGGGAGAAGTTTTGATCATTCTCAGTGCTTGGCTTACTGAAGCCTGAGCTGTGTGTCACCATAGTTGCCCTTTTACATTTCTAGATGCTTCTAGAAGCTCCGAATTCTCTCACAACTCAGCCATGCACTTAAAAGTCATTTTGAAAAATCCATCCAATGGGTGCATTTAACGATTAGAATGTGGTTTCTAAATAGCATTTTTGAAACATGGCTGATCCTGTAATGGCTCAAAGAAAATATACAGTGACCCACATGTATCCTTTGCACCAGAATCAAATAAGCTCTGAAAGAATAAACATACATTGTAGAGAACCAGGAACCAGTTGTGCACAACTCAAAGATAAAAAAAAAAAATGACACCAGAAATAATTGATCTTGACCACTGAATACGTAAGATTCTGCTACAGTTTCAGATCACACACACACACACACACACACACACACACACACACACACAATGCATGTATATATGTATTTAGTGCATATCTATATCTATTTATCTATATCTACTTATCTATATCTATCTATCTATCTATCTATCTATCTATCTATCTATCTATTACAAAGGATTGAACCCAGGACCTTATTAAGCAAATCAAGACCCCTGAAATGGAGTTACTCTATCAGTAACATTTTATATATATGAATATTTATTACATTTTTATAGTGTTTCCTCCTGATTGGTATTAATAATTCAATAAGAGCTAACAATTTGCTTCAAGCTTTTCCATAGATAATCATTTCAAGACATAGTAATGAAATATGCTGCTTAAAATGAAGCAAAACTACAGTCTTAGGAGCCTAAAAATGCTAGTCATAAAAAAGAGGAAACAAGAATTAGAAAAGGAGCATCACGAGAGACTAAACATCATTATGAGAATGCTCCTAGGTTCTCGGGGATGAAAGTATAATCCTAAAACTCACTTGGCATTTGTAGAAGAAAGAAAATTGTCTTCCTGTAGATACTCAGCAGCTTTCTTCTCATGGCTGGATTGAAAACAGTCTCAAGAATCGCGAAGTGGCCCAGGGTTTACAAAGGAAAGGAAGTCATACCCAACATGCTACTCTGAACTGCATGAAGCCCAGATATTTAACTTTTGAGGTATCAGACATTTTATGTGTATAAGTATTTGTGAAAAATGGGAGGTCCTGGAGTGTTGGCTCAGCAATTAAGAACACCTGCTGCGTTTGAACCTAGAGGGAGCTCACGTTGATTATACTTCCTGTCTCAGGAACTCTTACACAGTTTTCTGGCTTCCCCAGGCAACTGCATGTATAGGTGCATTTAAACTCAGTCCCACAAACATACACGTAAAATAAAATAATATTTTAAAATTATTTTTTATCTTGGGATAATAATATGATTACACCATTTACTATTTTTTCCTTTCTTCCTCCAAACTCTCACAGTACCTTCCTGTTCTCTTTCAAATTCATGGTTTTCTTTTTTATTAGTTGTTTATACAGGCAAAAAAAATCGGTGAAATAATTCCTGATGATATGCTGCCATATTCATAGATATATTCCCAGCTGGCTGAGTTGCAGTACCAGGCATGACTTTCCTCTTACTGTGTGGATCTTAAATCTAAATAGGGAGCTGATGGTTATGTTGTGTTCCATTTTGTATTTTAAAGGACAAAGGGAGAGAAAATAGAAAAATAAACGTTTAATAATATAAAAAAATATAATAATATAATTTTATGTACTTGAAACAAGTTAGATGTAGAAGTGGAGAATTTTTCAGTCCATAGATAATCCCTAGTCTAAAGATATTTAGCGCTGCAAGAGGCAAGTGGGGCTTCCGGGAAGCCAGCGGGGAGAAGTCAGTGTACTCTGGTGAATCCAGCAGGCCCCAGCAGGAGCCTTCAGGTGCCTGCTTTGGGATCTGAACAGCATGGGCCACAGCACTCGGTCTCCAGGAAGTTCAGGAGACCTGGTGTACACCCAGAGGCAGTCTGGGAGCACACAGCTTGATCAGGTGGCACTGAGCTTAGGTTCCAGTCCTGAGGCCTCTGCTGGGAGCCCTCAGACCTCTCCTCTTCAGGATCCAGATCAGCCTGGGCAGCAACACCACCTCTCCAGATCCTGCAAGAGGCAAGAGGGGCTTCTGGGCGGCCTGCTGGGAGGAGTCAGTGTGCTCTGGTGAATCCAGCAGGCCCCAACGGGAGCCTTCAGGTGTCTGCTTTGGGATCTGAACAGCCTGGACAACAGCACCCTGTCTCCAGGCAGTGCAGGAGGTAAGCTGTGCACCAGAGGCCACCTGGGAAGGGGCAGCTTGCACTGGTGAGTCCAGCATTGACAAGACCAACTAACACCAGTGAGAACTAGATGGCAAAAGGCAAACATAGGAAAGTCACTAACAGAAATCAAGGCAATATGGCAACATCTGAACCCAATTCTCCTTTACCAGCATGTCCTGGATACCCCATCACACCAGTAAAACAAGATTTGGATTTAAAATCACTGGTCATGATGATGATACAGGAACACATGAAGGACATACTTAAAGAAATTCAGGAGAAAATGGATCAAAAGTTAGAAGCCCTTGCAAGGGAAACACAAAAATCATTGAAAGAAATCCAGGAGAATACAAAGCCAACAATGAGGAAACACAAAAAACACTTAAAGAAATACAAGAGAACTTTGGTCAACAGGCTGAGGTCATGAAAGAGGAAACACAAAAATCTCTTAAAGAATTACAGGAAAGCACGAACAAGCAAGTGAAGGAGCTAAGCAAAACCATCCAGGATCTAAAATCAGAAGTAGAAACAACTAAGAAAACTCAAAGGGAGACAACTTTGGAGATATTAAGCCTTGGGAAGAAATCAGGGGACATAGATACAAATATCAACAACAGAATACAAGAGATAGAAGAAAGAATATCAGATGCTAAAGATACCATAGAAACCATGGACTCAACAGTTAAAGAAAATGCAAAATGCAAAAAGCTTGAAACCCAAAATATCCAGGAAATCCAGGACACAATGAGAAGACCAAACCTAAGGATTATAGGCATAGATGAGAGTGAAGATTTACAACTTAAAGGGCCAGCAAATATCTTCAATAAAATTATGGAAGAAAACTTCCCTAACCTAAAGAGAGAGATGCCCATGAATATACAAGAAGCATATAGAACTCCAAACAGACTGGACCAGAAGAGAAATACTTCCATTCACATAATAATCAAAACACCAAATGTACTAAACAAAGAAAGAATATTAAAGGCAGTAAGAGAAAAAGGCCAAGTAACATATAAAGGAAGACCTATCAGAATCACAGCAGACTTTTCACCTGAGAATATGAAGGCTAGAAGATCCTGGGCAGATCTCATGCAGACTCTAAGAGAACACAAATACCAGCCCAAACTACTATATCCAGCAAAACTCTCAATCACCATAGATGGAGAAACTAAGATATTCCATGACAAAACCAAGTTTACCCAATATCTATCCACAAACCCAGCCTTACAAAGGATAATGGGAGGAAAACACCAATACAAGGAGGGAAACTGCACCCTGGAAAAAGCAAGATAGTAACCTTTCATCAAACCCAAAAGAAGTTAACCAATCAAATTTAAAAAATAACGTCAAAAATTACAGGAAGTAACAATCACTATTCCTTAATATCTCTTAACATCAATGGACTCAATGCCCCAATAAAAAGACATAGACTAACTGACTGGATACGTAAACAGGACCCTACATTTTGCTGCTTACAGGAAAAACACCTCAGGGTCAAAGACAAACACTACCTTAGAGTAAAAGGCTGGAAGACAATTTTACAAGCAAATGGTCTCAGGAAACAAGCTGGAGTAGCCATTTTAATATCAGATAAAATTGACTTTCAACCCAAAGTCATCAAAAGAGACTCTGAGGGACACTTCTTGCTGGTCAAAGGAAAAATACAACAAGAAGAACTCTCAATCCTGAACATCTACGCTCCAAATGCAAGGGCACACTCTTTCATTTCTTCGTAAAAGAAACTTTATTAAAGCTCAAAGCACACATTGCACCTAACACAATAATTGTGGGTGACTTCAACACTGCACTTTCCTCAATGGACCGATCAGGAAAACAGAAACTAAACAGGGACACAATGAAACTATTTGAAGCTTTGGACCAATTAGATTTAACATATATATATATAGAGAACATTCTATCCTAAAGCAAAAGAATATACCTTTTTCTCAGCACCTCATGGTACCTTCTCCAAAATCGACCATATAATTGGTCACAAGACAGACCTCAACAAATATAAGAAGATCGAACTAATCCCATGCCTCCTATCTGATCACTATGGAGTAAAAGTGGTCTTCAATAGCAACAAAAACAACAGAAAACCCACATACACGTGGAAACTGAACAATATTCTACTCAATAATACCTTGGTCAAGGAATAAATAAAGAAAGAAATTAAAGACTTTTTAGAACACAATGAAAATGAAGATACAACATGCCCAAATCTATGGGACACAATGAAAGCAGTGCTAAGAGGAAAACTCATAGCCCTGAGTGCCTCCAAAAAGAAAATGGAGAGAGCATACCCTACCAGCTTAATGATACGCCTGAAAGCCCTGGAACAAAAAGAAGCTATTTCACCCAGGAGGAATAGAAGGCAGGAAATCATCAAACTCGGGGCTGAAATCAATCAAGGAGAATCAAAGAGAACCATACAAAGAATCAACAAAACCAGGAGGTGGTTCTTTGAGAAAATCAACAAGATAGATAAACCATTAGCCAGACTAACCAAAGAGCACAGAGACAGTATCTAGATTAACAAACTTAGAAATGAAAAGGGAGATATAACAACAGAAATTGAGGAAATTCAAAAAATCATTAGATCCTACTACAAGAGCCTGTACTCAACACAACTGGAGAATCTGGAGGAAATGGATAGTTTCCTAGACAGATATCTGACACCAAAACTAAATCAGGATCAAATAGATCAACTAAACAGTCCAATAACACCTGAAGAAATAAAAAGGGTCATAGAACGTCTCCCAACCAACAAAAGCACGGGACCAGATGGCTTCAGTGCAGAGTTCTATCAGACCTTCATAGAAGACCTAACACCAATACTCTTCAAACTATTCCACAAAATAGAAACAGAAGGAACTCTACCCAACTCATTGTATTAAGCCACAATTATGCTGATACCAAAACCACACCAAGATCCAACAAAGAAAGAGAACTTCAGGCCAATTTCTCTTATGAATATTGATGCAAAAATACTTAATAAAATTCTTGCCAACCGAATCCAAGAACACATCAAAACGATCATCCACCATGATCAAGTAGGCTTCATTCCAGGGATGCAGGGATGGTTCAATATAAGGAAATCCATCAATGCTATCCACTACATAAACAAACTCAAAGAAAAAAAACCATATGATCATCTCATTAGATGCAGAAAAATCATTTGACAAAATTCAGCATCCTTTCATGCTAAAAGTCTTGGAAAGAACAGGAATTCAAGGCCCATACCTAAACATCGTTAAAGCGATATACAGCAAACTGGTAGCCAACACCAAACTAAATGGAGAGAAACTTGAAGCAATCCCACTAAAATCAGGGACTAGACAAGGCTGTCCTCTCTCTCCATATCTTTTCAATATAGTACTTGAAGTTCTAGCTAGAGCAATTAGACAACATAAGGAGGTCAAGGGGATACAAATTGGAAAGGAAGAAGTCAAATTATCACTATTTGCAGATGACATGATAGTCTACTTAAGTGACCTGAAAACCTCCACCAGAGAACTCCTACAGCTGATAAACAACTTCAGCAAAGTGGCTGCTTATAAAATCAACTCAAGCAAATCAGTTGCCTTTCTATACTCAAAGGATAAGCAGGCTGAGAAAGAAGTTAGGGAAACGACACCCTTCACAATAGCCACAAACAATATAAAGTATCTTTGTGTGACTCTGACCAAACAAGTGAAAGATCTATATGAGAAGAACTTCAGGTCTCTGAAGAAGGAAATCGAAAAAGACCTTAGAAAATGGAAATAACTGCCATGCTCGTGGATCAGCAGGATTAATATAGTTAAAATGGCCATCTTGCCAAAAGAGATCTACAGATTCAATGCAATCCCCATCAAAATCCCAACTCAGTTCTTCCCAGAGTTAGAAAAAGCAATTCTCAAATTCATCTGGAATAATAAGAAACCCAGTATAGCTAAAACTATTCTCAACAACAAAAGAAATTCTGGGGGAATCAGTATCCCTGACTTCAAGCAATACTACAGAGCAATAGTGTTAAAAACTGCATGGTATTTTCACAGTGACAGACAAGTGGACCAATGGAATAGAATTGAAGTTCCAGAAATGAATCCACACACCTATGGTCACTTGATCTTCGACAAAGGAGCCAAAAACAAATGGTGCTGGATCAATTGGAGGTCAGCATGCAGAAGAATTCGAATTGATCCATTCTTATCTCCATGTACTAAACTCCACTCCAAGTGGATCAAGGATCTCCATGTAAAACCAGACACACTGAAACTAATAGAAAAGAAACTGGGGAAGACCCTTGAGGACATGGGCACAGGGGAAAAGTTCCTGAACAAATCACCAATAGCTTATGCTTTAAGATCAAGAATTGACAAATGGCACCTCATAAAATTACAAAGTTTCTGTAAGGCAAAGGACACTGTTAAAAGGACAAAACTGCAACCATCAAATTGGGAAAGGATATTCACCAACCCCACATCTGATAGAGGGCTAATATCCAATATATACAAAGAACTCAAGAAGTTAGACCCCACGGAACCAAATAACTCTATTAAAAATGGGGTACAGATCTAAACAAAGAATTTTCACCTGAAGAAATTCAGATGGCCAAGAGGCACCTTAAGGAGTGCTCAACATCATTAGTCATTAGGGAAATGCAGATCAAAACAACCCTGGGATTTCACCTTACACCAGTCAGAATGGCTAAGGTCAAAAACTTAGGAGACAGCAGGTGTTGGTGAGGATGTGGAGAAAGAGGACCACTCCTCCACTGCTGGTGGGGCTGTAAGATGGTACAACCACTGTGGAAATCAGTCTGGATGTTCCTCAGAAAACTGGACATGAGACTTCCAGAGGACCCTGCTATACCCCTCCTGGGCATATACCCAAAGGATTCCCCGGCATGCAATAAAGACACATGCTCCATTATGTTCATAGCAGCCTTATTTATAATAGCCAGAAGCTGGAAAGAACCCAGATGCCCCTCAAAGGAGGAATGGATACAGAAAATGTGGTATATTCACACAATGGAATACTACTCAGCAATTAGAAACAATGAATTCACAAAATTTTTAGGCAAATGGTTTGATCTGGAAAATATCATGCTAAGTGAGGTCACACAATCACAAAAGAATACACATGGAATGCAATCTCTGATAAGTGGATATTAATTAGCCCAGAAGTCCTGAATACCCAAGGCACAAATTGCATAACAAATGACTCCTATGAAGAAGTAAGGAAAGGGTCCTGATCCTGGAAAGGATTGATCTCGCATGGGAAGGGAATATAAGGACAGAGAAAAAGGAGGGAGTGATTGGAGAAGGGATGGAGAGAAGAAGCTTTATGGGACATATGGGGAGGGGGGGATCCGGGAAAGGGGAAATCATTTGGAATGTAAATAAAAAATATAGAAAATAAAAATATTTTTAAAAAAAGATCTTTAGCTATGAGTTAAATAGCGGTAATAAACGAGCAATTTATATTCTGGAAACATGTAACTGTCTGAATATAAACCAAGGAGGACTCCACAGTAGTTTATTTTCACTATAATTTATTTTTCACAGATGTTATATATTAGCAATCTTTGAATTAATTTATGTATAGCTTAGAACTCAAAATAACAAGTATATTGTAAATAATGAGAATGAGAAGTAGTTACACATAATAAAGAATGAATCATGTGGTAATTGACTTCAAATACTGTAGAAATATCAATCTTAATTACTATTACAGAAAGATATACAACAGGCAATAGAGGATTACGACTGATTGAGGACTGAGGTAAAGATGACAGTAATGATAGGTAAATAGATGGTGATGGGGAGTAGATGACATATAATAGAGAGTATATTATATATAATGATGATATATGGATTATTAGGCAAATTATAGAGGATAGATAGATGATGATGTTAGATAATAGACAATAGTTGATACATTTATATTAGATGATAGGTAGATACATGATGATGATAGAGGGGTTGATAAATAGACTGACTAATTTACAGACATGAAAATAAGACTCAGATGCAGTAAGGGTGTTTCTCATTTCTGTCCAGTTAAAGGGATTTTAGAAGAAAGGGTTATCTGGTAGCAATGTGCACACATAATGCTAAGATCCTGGTCTCTAAACATCATTCTTTAGTAAGAAATGTACCTGTGATTATTTAAGAAACTGTTTATTACAGCACAGAGACAGTGAAAATAAGATAAATATGGAGTATCTTGTGGTGTCAGAAGGTAAATAAATGCTCAGAAAATAATAAGTGCACGTTAAAAAGACTGGAATACCCAGTGGCTACATCTTTGGAAATTAGAGAACAAAGATGTGATTCATGGGGCAAAATGTTTATTTAAGGTCACTCTAGCATCAATATGTAATTGAATACAAATTCAGAGGATAGAAAAAAATCTCTTTCTAATATTGTAATACCAATAGAAAATGAACAAGAAAAGACACTTTTTATTGTTATTTCATGGAGACTACAGCAAGAATCCTTAACGTAAGCAAAAATTAACAGAACAACAATTATGGGAAACAAAACATTTAAGTAATATCTAAGCATTTCTCACATGACGGTTAGCTCACTGTAGCGGAAAGCGAGTTACTGCCGTGGAGCAGCCAAGCAGTTTCCTTTATCCTAGGAACCAACATTACACTCACAGCACTCACAGCAACAGCTGCGACTTTGCTGCAACAGGTGACATTTTGCTCATGATTCTTCCCTCACAGACTCAGATATTGAAATCCAGGTGTTTAGGTGAAGATGGCACTGTTGGACAGTGGTGACCTTCCAAGAGGTAGGGCCAATGGGAGGAAGTGAGATCATTAGAACTGTGCCCTTGAAGGGAATATGGGGGCTAAGCCCTTTCCTCTAGATTTATTTGTTTCTTGGCCACCAATAGTCAGGCAGAAACTCCTTGCTGTTATTCCCCCCTACCATGATGTACTTACTTGTTTGACCTAGGTCTAAAGACAATGAGGCCAAGAGAGCAAAAATTGTCTGACACTGTGAAGCAAAAAATATTTCTACTTCATAAATGGATTGTCTACAGCATTTTGACACAGTGGTGGAAAGGTGGAAACACACAGGAGAATGGTATCATATGCTGTTAAAGGTATTCTTGTTAGGGACCAGAGTGGAATAATTTATGAAACAATATAGATAGTTATCAACATTTTTTGCATTATAGTAATTATAGTTGTATAAATATTAACTTGGATTAAAACTAAATGGAGACTGTATCAGGATTCTTTGTGCTATTTTTGGAAGCACACATTTATTTCAAAATGAAATGATTAAGCACAGAAATGGAATTTGTATTTAAATTTTAAAACATTTTATCTCTTGGAAGTTAACTTTCCTTTCCAAGCCCTGTAAGACTTAAAATTTGCAAATCTGTCATTGTACTTTCACACATTCCAATTTTTGTAAAATTTTGTAAAAGGAGCTTATTTTGTGAGCGCACGTGATAATCCCTTGAGTAATAGATCATTAATAATGACTAATTGAGTAACACATTTTTATAACAGGTACAAAACTAACAGACAGTTTAATTTGCACACTGTGACAGGAATAGACGAATGCTGTTATAATTTTATATTTATTAGTAGAGTTTTGGTTTAGAGAGGAACTGATGCTAGGGTTGAACTCTGGGATTCCTCAAGCTAAGAACATAGTCTACAACAAAACTACCATGCCAACATGCTAAAAGTGGCTTTCAAACTTGAGGAACTCTGATGTGGTGCTAGAAAACTGGGTAAAATGCATATGGATTTAGGTCACCTGTGAATCTCTTATTCAGCAGGTCTGAATGGAACTTGACAATAGACATTTCTAGAATTCTTCTAATAATATTGGCAGGACTAATCCTGGGATATTCCAGTGACAAAAATTGATGTAGAAGATGGGTTCAAAATTATAGATTTGTTCTATCATGACTTCAGGACTTATTGTCTAGTCTATAAAATTGAATGCAAAAGGTAAAAACACTTATTCCAATGATATGTTTTTAAAACATAGCTTTAATTAAAATACAATTACATCTATCTGATATCCCTTTTCACCCCTTTCATCTTCTCCATTGTCTCTATCTCAAAATAATGAGATTATTATTATTATATATCAAGATAGATACATAGATGTTAGATAGATAGATCATAGATAGATAGATGATAATTAGATCATAGATACATACATAGATAGATAGAAAGATGATAGATAGAGATAGGTAGGTAGATAGATAGATAGATAGATAGGTGCACTAATACATAAATACAACCTGCCGAGTTAATTTTTATTGTGTGTGTGTGTGTGTGTGTGTGTGTGTGTGTGTGTGAGAGAGAGAGAGAGAGAGAGAGAGAGAGAGAGAGAGAGAGAGAGAGAGAGATTTTTGTTTGGATAACCAATCAGAGGCCATCACTGGGAAAGGCTAATTCTCTCAGTGTCATTCATTGTCTGAAGTTCTCTGTCTAGATGTGAGGTGCTGTGTGACTTTTCCCCTTCCTTGTTAGCATGTTTATTAATTTTGCCATTGTCTGGGTCATATTTAGACAGCCACCCTAGAACTAATCAAGAATAAAAATATTACAAAGCAGGGTGCTTAGAAAATGACACTGCATCTAAGCATGTTTACTCCTCATTTTTTCCTTCACTGTCAGTTTTTATTGCTCTGAAATGGAGTATCCCTAGGATTTGTGAGGGATGCAGTTATGGGTTACATACAGTAATTCCACTGGGCCGTCACCATTGCCTCGATGACTTTTTGCCTTCAGCAAAATACTGTGGCACTGGTTCACTATTGGACTCAGTACAATGAGGTAAACAGAAGAAATATCATGCCATGTTGGGAGATAATTGTTTATGGCAAAGTGATAAAATGTTTTCTAGAATATGGAAGCTATATTACCCTTGAAAGTCTGAACATATGCTTCCTCATCTTGCCTACTGTTGCTGTGTGGTTTCTTCTAATGTTGGCTGTAACAGCAATAGCAACCTGGCTAAAGTCATGGGTACAAGGGAATTAATCCTGGGATACTGCTGGACACAGGGGTGGCAGGTGTGTTGTTCTGGGGCAATACCATATCATATGGATATATGTATGTATGTATGTATGTATGTATGTATGTATTATTTTTGTGGCTTTGATTCTTTTTTTAAATTGGATATTTTTTTAATTTACGTTTCAAATGTTATCCCCTTTCCTGGTTTCTCCCACCCCTGGAAACCCTCTAACACATCCCCATCCTCCTGCTATATTTTCTCCTCTTGTAGAAGAATTTATTTCAGTTGCCAACACCTATGCTTGGTAGCTTATAATTCCAATTCCATAATTCCAATTCCAGGGAATCTGATATCTCTGCATTCTACAGGAGCATAAATGCATAGGCATCTTCTAGTACACAAAATCTAGTCTTTAGAGAGAAGTAGGTTGATTCCTGTTCAGTGGCTTCTTGGCCCTGTCTGAAATGCAGACATTGTCAGCAAGAGGTACTTATACTGAACCTTTTGGGGGCAACCAGGGAAAAATATAAACAGTCTGTAGTGTTTTGAGATTGTCTTGGGCAGTGCTGAGTAACACATACGCCATCTAGTAATGTCAGTAACTGCACCAGTAAGGTCTCACCAGCACGAGTACCTGAACATGAGCTGGAGAACAAAAAGAGCAGCAGTCATGCCAAAGTAGATGGAAGAAAGACCACGAGGCCTCAAAGATACACAAAGAACTACACGGGCAACTAAGCAAGGCTGCTCATGGGAGAAATACCAAATGGTGAGCACTGAAAACATACCAGGAACATGCAGACTGAGCAGGTTATATTTAGGAATATATTATATATGCATACAACATTTAATGAAAAAAAAAGAGTCCATGAATTTGACTTTTTGGTTTTTTGGATTTTTGAGACAGGATTTCTTTGTATAGCCCTGGCTGTCCTGGAACTCACTCTGTAGACTGGGCTGGCCTCGAACTCAGAAATCTGCCTGCCTCTGCCTCCCAAGCACTGGGATTAAAGGCATGCGCCCCCACTGCCAGACCCATGAACTTGAATAAGAGCAATGGGGAGCACTTGAAGAAGGTTTGAAGCACTGGAAGGGGAGAAAAATGATGTAATTATATTATAATCTTAAAAATAAAAAAAATGAAAAAGAATATTTCTGTATCTCAAGGTAAAGCTCTAATAAATATAGTCTTAAAGGCACACACACACACACACACACACACACACACACACACAAACACACACAGAGTCAAAGGGGGTGGATGTAGAAAATAAGATCAAAGCCACACCACTACAAACAACTTGAATGATCACATCCTCAAGATACAAGTTGATAAAGAGTAATAGCTAATTTCAAAATTTTAACAAGTCCCCAGTCTCACCTTTTTGTCATCCACATAGAAAAGCATGAAATCAGTGTCTACTGCTGAGAGCTGATTATCACTGAGGAACAACAGTACTTAGGAAAAATTAAATTCAAGTAAGGAGACAAAAAAAGTGAGACAAGAAATGAAGCAAGATTATAAAGTTTATAGCTTGTGAAACTACAGAAAACATTATACATTACCTGACTGCCACAAACATGACAAACTAAAGAACTGTTGTCTCTGTTTCTGATATTCATCCTTTTTAAAACCCAAAAGAAAACTGTACTAACAAAGGCAATAGAAATTAAACACAAAGGGTCAGAGTCATCATTACAACAAATGTTACAATTTTCAATTGCAAGATTTAATACTTACGATGATGGCGGTAAGAGTATTATGATAAAATAAAACAACAACAAAAAAATAGACAGGAACAGATACAAGTAAAGGGGTAAGAATTCTAAGGAAGAAAGAAGCAGAAGGAGACGTTAAAAGAAGATGGAGACAACCAGGTGGTGGTGGCACATGCCTGTAATCCCAGCACTCTGGGAGGCAGAGGCAGGCAGATTTCTGAGTTCAAGGCCAGCCTGGTCTACAGAGTGAGTTCCAGGACATCCAGGGCTACACAGAGAAACCCTGTCTGAAAAAAACAAAACAAAAAAGAAAGAAAGAAAGAAAGAAAGAAAGAAAGAAAGAAAGAAGAGAAGAGAAGAGAAGAGAAGAGAAGAGAAGAGAAGAGAAGAGAAGAGAAAAGAAAAGAAAAGAAAAAAAGAAAGAATGGAGGCCTTGTGTGCCAGGCTATCAGCAGCACGGGCATGTTCAGAGATGGGTCATTGAGCTTGGAGATTGAGGATAGAGTCCTCTTCCTCTGAAATCCAAGCAAGAGAAAGAGAGCAGCGTAGAACGGGGAAAGTGCAGCAGGCAGGTGAGGAAGTACTAGGAGAGAAGAAGTAGGCAGGGCTTCATTCAGAAGAAATGGCTGGTTCAGCAGGGACCATGAATTTTCCCAAACTCGTGAGACACAGACAATCTGGGAAGAAAGAGAGTTCCAAGAACACACTCTGCTTTCCCTCCCTGCCCCACCCCTTAAAATATATCAATGCCCATACTCAACTTGAAGAAATTATGAAGAGTCGTCCACCCAGTTCCCTGGGTTTTGGGGCTGGAGAGGTTTATTAATAGGTGGCCTTTCTAAGGAAAGTAGAAATGGTAATATTGGAATAGGGAGGAATAGCTAGAATTGATTGCATAGCCATAATCTCATTTGGTAGAAATCTCTTTGTTATTAAGCTGAGGTCCTAATTTCTTAAATGATACATAATATGTTTTGCTGAAAATTCAAGGGTTTTATTCATATGAATTTCTTCTATTGATACAAATGTTGTAAGTACAAGGACTAAAGCCAGTCCTATAACTGTTATTTTAATCTGATCCGAGATGTCTAAGCCTGTGAGTTTAGCAACAAATAGTAAATTCATGGCTCTGACTTTATTGTTAGGGTGTTTTCAAGATTTTAATTAGAAATAGCTGAGAAATAGCTGAGTAGTTAATGGACAATAGTCCAGATTACTTTACATCGATAGTTGGTTTTCAAAAACAACAGAAATCCACAGAATGTGACATTTAATGTTATTTATTCACTTGTTGTTGAGACTAGTCTGCTCCTGACAGCTTTCCCTGCCGTGGATTCAAAGAAGAAATTGAGCATCTATGTGTTACTCCAGTTGTGTCGAGACAGCCACTAGACAAGAATTGCCTCTTTTCATCTAAGGACATAATAATGTCCAAGGAAAGAACACAATTACAGGATTAGGACAGCTTGGTTCTACTGAGACAGAATAGGCTAGTTCTTAGTATTCCTGCATCTCTAAGGACTATCAGATATCCTGGGCAGAAGGTTAAAGACTGATGTTCCAAAGTTTTGAAGTAAGGGACTGTCCAGGTGACCAGCAGTTTCTATAAATTGGCTAAATTTTGGAAGTTGTGTTAGTCTTCCTATATATTCTCAGTTAATATCAGTCATTCTTGGATTTCTGATGGGGGTTGAAGAATGGTAGTCTCATAGTCAGCCCATGCTGTTTAGCATTGAGAAAGATGATATAGATTTGAGAGGATGGTTTTCAGCTGGCTTACAATCTAGAGCCAGGGCATGAATCAGGTGTAGAATGACAAATCTTTCAATTTAGGCTAGATGACAATGTTCTAGCTTAATTAGAAAATTGATGGACTGGGTGTTAGGTTTACCTATGCCTAATAAATTACAAAATGTTAATAGTTGTGCCCTATATGGAGAGGGAGGTTTTGTTTTTTATTATAACAGAAAAATGGAAGTGCTGTGGATGGGCCTGGTGCTGTTCTTGTGAACCAATCCCCTAATGATAAACAAGCCAATCACTGGACGAGTAGGCAGGACTTTCATTTGGTCAGAAGAAGAGAGGAAGCAGAAGAGAGGTTGCTTTTGTAACTGGGACAGCAGAGGGGTAAGATATAGCTGCTAGAGTTTCCCAGTATCGTGGGGATCCACAAGGATCCACCACCAGAAGAATCAGATTTTAATAAAGCTTACAAGGTTAGGATTCTAGTTGACGCAGCCTGCAATTGAGTTACCAATGATTATGAACTAGGCTTGTGTTGTATTTTCCTTCATATGGCGTCTTGTCTGAGTTCAAGAGAGAAAGGTAAGAAGTCAAAGTGTGGGTTTGCCAGATGTGCACCACAAAGGCTGTGGGGGATTTGAAGCACGGTGTTGGTGTGTTAGTGACACACCTCAGGGAACCTAGTGAGCTGGGTGGAGACATTTTGGGAGTTTCAGGCCAGTGAATCTCCACAAATCTCCAGTGGGTGGCCAACCAGGCCCCCAGGGTAGAGACTTAGAGGCACAAGGACAGGAACATGCTGGTTCTACTTTTTAATATTTCACTCAACAGAATTATGATAAAATGATGCATTTTTGTTATAGTCTTAATTGATAATTAAGAAAACTATTATTAAAGTAACATTGTGGTATTGATTATTATACTGTACAGGCATATGCAAAAATAACACCATGCATTCCATTCATGTGTTAGGCAAAAATGTATATTACTTTAAAAAGTTTGCATGAAATTCTTAGGAAAATGGATGGAACTAAAAAATATCATCCTGAGTAAGGTAACCCAATCACAAAAGAACACACATGATATGCACTCACCGATTAGTGGATAGTAGCCCAAAAGATCAGAATACCCAAGATACAATTCACAGACCACATGAAGCTCAAGAAGAAGGAAGACTAAAGTATGGATGCTTTGGTCCTTCTGGGAAGGGGAACAAAATACTCACAGGAGGAGACAAAGTGTGGAGCAGAGACTGAAGGAAAGGCCATCCAGAGACTGTCCCATCTGGGGATGCATCCCATATACAGTCACCAAACCCAGACACTATTGTGAGTGCCAAGAAGTGCTTGCTGACAGGAGCCTGATATGGCTGTCTCCTGAGAGGCTTTGCAGGAGCCTGACAAATGCAGAGGCAGATGTTCACAACCAACCATTGGATTGAGCATGGAGTCCCCAGTGGAGGAGTTAGAGAGAGGCCTGAGGAGCTGAAGGGGTTTGCAACCTTATAGGAAGAACAATATCAACCAGCCAGAATCCTCAGAGCTCCCAGGGACTAAACTACCAACAAAAGAATACACATGGAGGGACTCATGGCTCTATAGACCCATGCTCCACATATGTAACAGAGGATGGCTTTGTCCGGCATCAATGGGAGGAGAGGCCCTTGGTCCTGTGAAGGGTTGATGCCCCAATGTAGGGGATTGACAGAGCTGGGAGGAGGAGTGGGTGGGTGTTCGGAACACACTCATATAAGGAGGGGGATGGGATAGAGGGTTTCCAGGGGGCAGGGGCACAGGTAAATGGAATAACATTTGAAATGTAAATAAAGAATTGCATGTTTATAGAACAAAAGTACCAACACCAAGGAAAAAAAAAAGACAGGACAAATATCTCAGGTGATATAATCTCACAGTCTGCCTTAGTTGCTGTTTCCTCAAAGTCTGCCTGCAGCACAACTTAAATATGGCCATGCAAATCATTCAGCCTCACAGACTGCTCCAACTGGGACTTCGGTTAAGCCCTGTAGTTCCCATTTCACAGAGACTGGGCAACAAACGATATAGCTAGATTTCTTAGGACTTGGGCAATAAGTCCTAAGGGTTTCCAAAAGAGATAGCATCCCCAGTCATCAGGAAGTGATTTTAGAGAATGACACCCAATTTGCAAAAGGTGTCCCAAAACCTTGGTTTTGGGTCATTTGGTGGGAAATGGATGTTTGTCAGCATTAAAGGGTTTTGGTCACAAGTTGTTAATGGTTTTGGTCAGAAAGGAAACAAAGTGTAGGGGGTTAGATTCAGGTGTTTCTCTCTTTTGCTATCCTTCTTTCTATCTAATGTTAGAAAGAAAGGGAAAGAAGGAATGAAAAGGAAAAGGGGGATAGATGCATAATAGGATAAAGGGGAGATTTTGAATCTACTTTTAGACTAAAGAGCATTAAAAAGCCAAATTTTACATTTGGTATGGATTTTGTGTATTGCTACAAATTTAAGGATATACTTAGTTACAACATACTGCATATGTGTACTTGGGCACTCTTGTTTAAGGTCTTATACCTATGCAACACATTCCTTGAAAGCTGCTGTTGTAAATTATTTAGGATAATTAAGAAATGCTAGTTAGTAATCAGTCAATCAAACTTATGGTCATGTTAGATGCTAGTAGTTCAGTTAATTACAGAAATAAGCTTTATTTAACTTCCTATAGATGATTTCAAAGTTATTCAGATAGTAAATAGCTAGAAAGAAACAATGCTTGTCTTATTCAGATATACCTGAGATAGATAGATGGACTTCACAATCTATAAAATAAGGCACTTAAAGGTGTTTTATTAATGAGACACTTTTTGTGACAGTGAGACATGATTGCTCCTGGCAGTACCTCCATTCTACTTCAATGAAGATGATGGACATCAAAGAACCTCCATATGGAGTTTGCTTCAAATATGGCAACCTGCCACCAGGCCAGAAACTGCCCTTGCTTCAACTTCTGACACTATGCTGTTCAAATTGGTCAAGTAGAACACGGAAGAAGTCAACTGACAAGCTTTGCAAGGACAAAGTAGGCAAATCCTTAATAATTCCTACTTCACAGAAAACTCTATCACATAGTGGGCTGGAAATCTGAAGATGCTGCCCAATGATGGAGAGGAAATGTGGGTGACTGTCCAGATAGCCAGCAACCGCCGTCATTTCTATAGTTTCGGAAGCTGCTTGCTGTGTACTTCCTGTTTACTCAGGAAGTAACAGGTCTCAGATTTTTATCCTGCTCAGGTCTCAGATGAGGTTGAATATTAGACAATTACAGTCTTATATAAAACTTTTTTAGGATATAAGCCTATAATTTAAGGCCTAAAATATTTTTTAGGTTGATGAATTTAAGTATGAGAGAAAGTGATTTAAGTACAGAACTTTGAATAAACCAAGATAGTATAGATAGTAGAGTACTTTCTCCAAAGTCACCAAATACATATGGACTGGACATTGTGAATAAAATTTTACCTAATTGTTTTATAATTCTTCTTCTTATATTTAGTTTATTGATATAAGATAAAGAGTATTTTTTTTAGCTGTACTAAAAGGAGGAAATGTTGGGCAATATGTATTCAGATGCTGATTTCTGTGCCCCAGAGATCTGGTTGCAGTCCAGACTTGGCATTGCCGTTGTTATTGAAGCATCTCCTGTGTCAGTGTTGTGAAAACATTGTTCTCTATCACCTCTAATCGGCTGATCAGTCGATAGCTGGGCAGGAGAGTTAGGGTGGTACTTCATATCTCAGTGAGGTGATCCTAGGTAGAAAGAGCTGCAACCAGGGTCACCATGAGTGAGTCTCCATGAGTGAGTCTCCATGAAGACACAACACAGATGGAACAGGAGCAGCCAGGGTGAGACTGAGACGTCAGGTAATAGCAATGTGGCTGGGAAGTAGCCAGCCAGCATAGTCAGGTTACAATAGATGAGTATCTGCCCAGCTATAGTGCAGGAAGGTTAAACATAAACATAAAGTTCTCTGTCATTATTCAGGAGACATAGAGCATAGAAAAGCCCCAAATAATATTTTTATTGGTCCAGCTCGAGGCTCATGCTATGAGAGGGCTCCCACTCCTGACACTCTCGATAATATTCTGCTTACACTTGCAGATAGTAGCCTAGCATAACCGTCATCAGAGAGGCTTCAACCAGCAGCTGATGGAAACAAATGCACTGACCAATAGCCAGATATGATGCAGAGCCAGGGCAATCCTGCAGAAGAGGGGAAGGAAGTATTGTAGGAGCCAGATAGGTCAAGGACATCACAAGAAAACCTACAGAATTAACTAACCTGGACCCATAAGTGCTTCTGGAGACTGAACCACCAAGAGAGCAGGAATTGGACTGACCCAAGCCCTCTGCACATATGTAACAGTTTTGTTGTTTGGGCTTCATGTGGGACATCCAACAGCAGGAGCAGGGCTGTCCCTGACTCTGTTGCCTGCCTTTGGGACCCTATCCCTCTATAGGACTCAGTAGGAGTAGCCTCAATAGGAGAAGATTCACCCAATCATACTATAATCTGATTTGCCAAGGCTGATTGATATTCCTGGGTTGCCTGTTTCTGAAGTGAAAGGGAGGAGGAATGAGTGTAGATGGGGGAACTGAGAGGAGGGAAGAGAAATTGTAGTCATAATGTAAAGCAAATTAACTAATTAATTACAATTTAAAATGGCAGACATTAACCCAACCACTTCCTTTTTTTTTTCTTCGAATTTTTTATTGGATATTCTATTTATTTACATTTCAAATGTTATACCCTTTCCTGGTTTTCCCTCCAGAAACACGCTATCCAATCCTCCCTCCTCCTGCTTCTATGAGGGTTTTCACCCACCCACTCCCCAACTCCTGCCTCCCCAACTTCCCGCTCTGGCATTCCCCTACACTGGGGGCATTGGGCCTTCATAGGACCAAGAGCCTCTTCTTCCACTGATGCCCAACAAGGCCATACTTTGCTTCATGGGTTCCTCCATGTGTACTCCTTGTTTGGTGGTTTAGTCCCTGAGAGCTCTGGGAGGGGCGTCTCATTGGTTGATATTGTTGTTCTTCCTATGGGGATGCAAACCCTTTCCGCTCCTCCAATCCTTTCTCTAACTATTCCATTGGGGACCCTGTGCTCAGTTGTATGGTTGGCTGTGAGCATCTGCCTCTGTTATTGTCAGGCTCTGGCAGAGCCTCTCAGGAGTCAGCTATGTCAGGCTCACAGGAGCCAGCAAGCACTTCTTGACATCTACAATAGTGTCTGGCTTTGGTAACTGTTACAGGATGAATGCCCAGATTGGACAGTCTGTGCATGGCCTTTTCTTCAGTCTCTGCTCTACACTTTGTTTCCATATTTCCTCCCTTGAGTATTTTGATCCCCCTTCTAGGAAGAACTGAAGCATCTACACTTTGGTCTTCCTTCTTCTGAAGCATCATGTGGTCTGTGAATTGTATCTTGGGTATTCTGAGCTTTTGGGCTACTCTCCACTTATCAGTGAGTGCATACCATGTGTGTTCTTTTGTGATTGAGTTACCTTACTCAGGATGATATTTTCTAATTCCATCCATTTGCCTAAGTATTTAATGAATTCATTGTTTTTAATAGCTAAGTAATACTCCATTGTGTAAATATACCTAATTTTCTGTATCCATTCCTCTGTTGAGGGACATCTGGTTCTTTTTAGCTTCTGGCTATTATAAATAAGGCTGCTATGAACACAGTAGAGCAAGTGTCCTTGCCATATATTGGAGTTTCTTTTGGCTATGTGCCCAGGAGTGGTATAGCTGGTTCCTCAGGTAGTACTATGTCCAGTTTTCTGAAGAACCGCCTGATTGATTTCCACCATGCCAACTACATCCTTAAGCACTTTTACATAGATGTCAAAATGTATAAACGAATGGCAGAGAGTGCCTGAGTGAGAGACGTGGGTGTGTGATTGACATGAGTTGAAATATAGAGGCTCATGTAAGTTAACATTAAAAGGCGCAAATGGAAATAACACGTTTACTCTAAGGAAGGGAAAAGTATCCTTATTAGTTTCAAAGTACATTTCCTAATAAAACTCTCATAGAGGTCATAGGGCCACTTTCTAGGAATGCAGGGTCAGTTCACCTAGCAAGTGTAATGAGTCCTAATGTGGGTGTTTCTGCCCATACTCTCCCGAAATACAAGGTTAAAGGTGATAGAATTGAAAGAAAAACACAGGAACCCCCTCCCACTGCTGCATATTTCAACACCCCTCTCCATAACTGACAGAGCTAAGCGAAGCAACCAAGAGTACAGACACCCTGCAAAGCGCTATCACTCATCTGGATGTAAGTGGCCATTATAGAACACTCTGCGCAACAGCAGCAAAACAGACATCCACCTCAAGTTCCCCTGGAAACATCTAAAAGTTATAAAAAAAATCATCATCAGAGGATACAGAATTAAATAGGAACAGAATGAAGCTACACAATTTCACTGATTTTAAAAATGAAAATAGAAGCAATGCTTGAGTCCAAAGGGTTGACCTAAGCATAAGGCATATCTATGTCTGAATATACACTATAAATATACAAATATTCTCAGCTAAGTGAAAATAAAAATATGTATTATGAAATTTGTGAGATGTAGCAAAAATAGTGCTTGGGATAATTGTATGGCAATAAAAGGAATACTTGTAGAAAGAAGATTTAAAAGCAGTTGATCTTCTTCAGGTGGCTTAGAAAGAGAGTTAAGCCCACAGTAAGAAGAAAGAACCTACTCATAAGAAGATACAATAGTTTATTGTAGTCTAAATTGGGAAAGTACATAAAGTCAAAAGAAATAAATCTGTCATCATTCCTAGAGGATATGAATATATATGTATGTATATATACATACATATATATTTCATTCACACACACACACACACACACATATATATATATACATATATATATGTATATATATATATATATATAATTCATACAAACTCAAACTGGAACTTAGAGACAGCAGTGTAGCAGGATAAATGAAGGACACTTAAGCCAATTGTTTTCCTACAGGCTAGCTAGAGTAAGAACATCATGAGAGGACAATACATTGTGAAGTACAGACGTCAAGTGTTCTCCCATTTGCTAGAAGAAGCAGAATTTAAAATGTAGAAGTACTATTAAACAATAGCAACACTCAAAATACTTGTGAATCTATACACAAATATATAAATGTATATTTTTATACAGAAAAAAAAAACAATAAAAAAGCACAGTCAAAGAACAGATACCAATCTTTTAAAGAATAGAACTGAGAAAGCAGAATTACATTTTTGAAAGCTAAGAGTTTAGGTACCTGGGTAAGTCAACCATTCTATGAAAATATCAAATAGAAAATTACAGAGATGATTTGTGGGTTTTAAATGGTAAGCTATTCTTGTAGTGTGATTCTCAGTGTCCTTTCTTAAGTTATCTCTTTTAACTCTCTCAGGACCTAGAAAAAGTATAAAAATGCTGTTTCAAATACGTTTAAGATACGACTCCCCATGGTTCTAAGAGCATGTATCTTACATAGTTGGTTGAAATAGCACTGTGCTGCATACACCATTTTTTTCTTTAAACATCAGGATGATTCTAGCACTCAGAAAGGTTTAGACAAATGAGCTGTATCTCAAAATTAATGCCTTTATAAATTCTACTTATGTCACACTAGATAAAGGAAGTATTTAAAAATTATCTTTAAGATTTGGGATTAATGGTCTACTGGAAAGAATGTAGAGTCACCTAGCAAAAGGGCTTCAAGGTCTGTAAATGTGATTGGCTATTCTTATTATATTGAGGTGAGAGTTGTTGTCCATTGTTTCACCCAAAAACTGCATGGAATACGACCTCAACGCATGATTTACAGTTCACTTCTTTACATAATATAAACTAAAATATCACAGTCTTAATCCTAATATGGAAGTCTTTATTTTATTTAAATCAGGCAACTGAAAGATGCTTTCTTTGTGACTCAGAATCCTGGACCATATGTCCAAAGTAGAGAAACAAGATGGCCCAGCATGCACTTACCTCTGTGGACCGAGGATGGATGTGATCAGCTGCTTCAAGATCCAGCTGCCCTGTGGATCAATGGAACAGGATTGAAGACACAGAAATGAACCCACACACCTATGGCCACTTGATCTTTGACAAAGGAGCTGAAAACTTCCAGTGGAAAAAAGATAGCCTTTTCAACAAATGGTGCTGGTTCAACTGGAGGTCAGCATGCAGAAGAATGCGAATTGATCCATCCTTATCTCCTTGTACTAAGCTCAACTCCAAGTGGATCAAGGACATCCAAGTAAAGCCAGACACACTGAAACTAATAGAAAAGAAACTCGGGAAGACCCTTGAGGACATCGGTACTGGGGGAAAGTTCCTGAACAGAACACCAATAGCATATGCTCTAAGATCAAGAACTGACAAATGGGACCTCATAAAATTACAAAGTTCCAGCTGCCCTGACTTTCCTGGTGCAATGGACTTGAACTAAGCCAAAACAAAGCTTTTCTCAGTGAAGTTGCCTCTATCAAGGTATCTTATCACAGTAGCAGAGAAGAGAAACTAAAACAGCATCTCTCACTCATTAACTTGTCTTAAATTAAGTACGAACTTTTATTGTAGGATTAAGATTGTGATATTTTGTTTTACAATATGGAAACAAGTTGGTTAAAAAAAACCGTGTTTTTGAGGCATTATTCCCCGGAAGTTTCTGGATAATTTGCTGGTAATTAGAAGCTGAACAAAATATTATCCTTACCTGGAGAATTGAACTTGGGTCTTCTGGAAGAGCAGCCATTGCTCATAACCACTGAAACATGTGTCTAGCTTCTCCCAAATCCTTCCTTTTTTTTCTGTCAGTTACTAAAACTGAAACTCAACAATTCAATAATTTGGGTTCATCCAGTGATGTTCAGAGATCTGCCTTTTTCTAACCCTACAAGGCTGGGGTTGTGGATATGCACTTCCAGGTTGTCACACGGATTTCGTAGAACTCCATTCAGGTCCAAATGCTTGTGTGTATATAGCAGGCATTTTGCCAACTGGGCCATCTCCCCAGTTCCCCTGTGACTGATTTATTACTTAATTTAATACTATTTGCTAATGTATTTTGTCTAACTATTTTTAAAAGTTTTGTTCTCCACTCTAGAATCTGGTATGCCTGGAACAGTGTTCCCAGGTGAAAGTGAAATGAACGTGTGTCTGGCCGCACTGGGCGCAAGTGCTCTCCATCACTTGGTTTATAGTGCTTCTAAGACCATTTGATTGTGTCGCTGCGTTATCTCTCAGTAACTGACAGGATGCTGATGTTTCCACTCTCAGAGTGGCTTAGTTTATCAATCTCTGTATTTCAGTTGAGTTTTACTGATAATTTTAACACTCACTTGTCAGGGACTATAGACAAGGAATATATGCTTAAAGAAAGATCCATTCTAGCATTAAGAAAGATCCACAATAATCCTGATAATACTTTTTTATTTAAAAATTTTATTTGCTAGAAATTAATGTAATTGTCCAACTTTATTCTGGTCTTCAACATAGCCTATATTTTTTTTGTTTTGTTTTTGACTCTTTAACCTCTGTGAATCCTTATTGTTTTAGATGAGTTTCATGTAGGCTGCACACAGTTGGCTTTTAATCTTCTCTCTGCTGTGACTGTGTCTGTCTTGATTCTGTGTATTTAGACAATTCACACTTAAAGAGATTAATCAATACACCTGGCTCAATATTTTCCATATTTGTATTTTTGTGCCATTAAATACTGTTTTTACTGTCTCTTAGGTACTCTCTTCCCTTCCTGTTCTCTAATCCAAATTACTCATTTTCTATAATTCCATTTTTACCTCCTCTGTTAGCACATTATTATACCCTTAAGATTTTGTTGGTAATGACCCTAGACTTTCTTATTCATTTAAAGTAAAGCTTTGCATCGAAGGTTGACAGATATGGGGAAGGCATGCTGATAATAATGAGAGAGCTTGGTGAGCTTTCACAGAGTAAGCCACGTGTGTCACCTAATGTCACTCAGGAAGCACAGCTTTCTATTAGTCACACAGCAGTGGCAACTATCCTGACTTCAGTTTTGACACTGAAAAAAAAAATCCTTACAGCTTAGCCTTCTTACTTGTTCTAGCTTATGAATATGATAGTTGATTATTTTACTGAGTTTGGACATCTTTGGTGATATGTTTACAGACAGTTGATCCTAATATGACAAAAAATTTAACGACTTAAGATGTGGATGTTTCCTTCTGCACCCAATATCAATTTGCTTTAACCAAGAGATGAGCGGTAAGGCCAGTTTCATGATGGTTTTAGCTTCAAGGTCTTCACCCACTACAGAGTTTCAGTCACATCTACAGAACTTTGCTGTTGTTCTAGCCCCAAGTATACCAACTGTAAAATTGATATTGAGCTATGGGTACACAATATTGTTCCCAGGAAAAATAATTATTCAGTGAAAATCTTAGAGCCTAGTATGGGATACATGTCTATGAATTATTGGTCTGGGAGGCACCAGAGGCACCTGAGCTAACACAAATAATTACCATTGCACTTGGTTCCCTGCCATAAATAGATGAGAGGATCCCGCTGTGGTAACTTTGGATACAGGACATAAAAACAAACACACACAAGAGCAAACACACACAACGACCACCTAGAACTGACCAGGAAATTCATTCCTTTCTGGCTAGCTTACATAGTATAATAAAACACTAGTAGGCTGACAGGGAAGGAAATACAGCAATAATACTGGATCCTGGGCACCACAAGCCAATCCAGACATGCCTTGCACAATGTGCTCACTGGTGCAACATTAGCATGATAATCATAGGAGTTGTGATCATAAAAAGAGAAAGAGGCAAGAGAATATGTTCTGCAGTGGTGTGGGGGAACGGGTGCCTCAGGATGCCCGTGCTGAGGCCTCCCTTCCCCCTGAGGGACCAAACACACACCAGCATAGTATAGAATAGTTTATTCAGGGCATGGGAAGGAGAGTTAAGGGGGTAGTAAAGGCAGAGAAAGGCAGAGAGAGGGAGAGAGTAGAGAAGCAGAGGCTGGCCATGACCATGTGGAGAGAGGGGGAGGGGAGGAGAGCCCAAGAAGGGGCAAGAGAGAAGCTGAGAGAGAGAGAGAGAGAGAGAGAGAGGTAAGAGAGGTAAGAGGGGTAAGAGAGAGAGGAGGGGCCAAGCACCCTCTTTTATACAGGTAGTCCTATGTGGCTGTTGCCAGGTAACTGTGGGGAGGGGCATACCTGGCTGTTGGCAGGTAATTTTGGGGTGAAGCTTAGACAGAATCCTAACAGGGGTAACCTGGACTGGACATGTCTGGTTTCTTTGGATATTCAGTTGGGTCATGTGATGTTTTTCTGGAAACTGTCTTATAAGAGCATCTATTTGCTGAAGCAGACACATGGGAAGAGGTTTGCTGAGAAAAGACATGTGGTATTTATCTGGCAACTTCCTGGAGAAAGGGCATGTGATGTTTTTCTAAAGCGGATGCTTGAGAACATATGTGATGTTTGGAAAGGTTATAAGTGTAACTCAACAGACAGTGAAGGATGCTGTGTGGTATTGGTTCACCTTGCCACTCCTTGCTGGTCATGGTTGGGCTTTGCTGATGCTGGTCTTTGCTGACATTGTTGTGGCATTGGCCCACCTAGCCAGTGATCATTGTGACTTCCTAGAGAGAAACACACCAGAGAACTTCTGGTGAAGTTCCGGTGGCTTCTTGCCACTTCTGCAGACTGGGCTGATTGGCATCGTCAGAGCCTCGTGGTTTCTTCTGGATCACACTGCAGTTGCTGATTCATGAGATGTTTGTGAGTGGATCAGTGGATCAAGGCACCACTGCTCATTCATGTGAATTGAACTGGAGCTATCCTGACAAGGAAGAATGGAATAGCCCCAAAGGACTATTTCTATACAGGAACACACCTTTTACCCTATTAACCTTTTCTTTCTTTCCACTATCTCTGGTGGGTGGTGGGCTAGAAGGGAGGTTAAATTCTTTAAATACCCATATTAAACTAGGTTTAGAAAAATGTAAGCCTACAGTAACCAACACCTTTCTGTTGGACATGAAGTCAGATTCTTAGGAGTAGCTTCATGCCTAGTACTGTGACCTAATCAAAAGCCCATCTCTAGAGATCATAGGTCCTAGGTGGAAATCTATTGTTTTTGTTGTAGTAAATGGTCATGTAGCCAACGTGCATTCTAAATATTTATGTTTAAGCCCTATAGATTTTTACTGCTCTGTTTGTCAGTCAGAGAAGCTTTATTTTGAGGTGGAGAGTAGTCAATGCAGAGACCTATAACTGGTCAAGCCAAGCATAAATAATTCTGAGTACCCATGAGCTGCCCATGAGTCACACATACATGTTCAGTTATGTCCGTCAACCAAGGCTCAGGGAACTTTGTGGAGGGAGGCTCAGAAAAATGTAAGATCCAGCTGATAGGGAAGAGAGCTCTGAAATGTTGGTGCTGGGCACCAGATGACTATTGACCGCCATGTCTCATAGCAGCTGTAGTTACTTGCATAAAACCTGCATAAGAACAAGCCAGTCAAAATTCCCGCCTGGATCAGTGAGGAGGAGCCCTGAGGTAATACCCCTAAAGGAGGAATGATATCTGCAATTAATTGCTGTGAAGGAAGGGAGTCACTTTACTTTAAGAATGTGGTAGTTTGTAAGTTGTTCGTGCCTCAGTGGATGGGCACACACCTGTGTACATATGGGAAGTACTAATTAGTCTTGGAGTTATTAACAACAACAACAGTGATGACAAAATGAAACAAGAACATAATGCAGGCAGGGAGTTGTGTTGGGAGCATTAGAGGATATTGGAGGCAGTATTAGTGGATGGAAATGATCAATATGCAGTATAAAAATATCTATGAAGCTTTCCAAGAATAAAACATTATTTAAATAGTTGATTTGACACTGCTAACAGATTTTTTTAGAACTGATTTGAACAGACTGCTGACTGATTAGTTTTCAGATGACTTTTGTTTGTGTGTGTGTATCTATGTGTGTATGTGTGTGTGTGTGTGTGTGTGTATGTGTGTGTGTGTGAGAGAGAGAGAGAGAGAGAGAGAGAGAGAGAGAGAGAGAGAGAGAGAGAGGAGAGAAAAAGAGAGAGAGAAAGAGAGAATGCCTATGTGTGTTTCTTGGCCCACATCTTTTGATTCCAGATACACAATTAACACTAGGTACTGAGTAGCCTCAAGTCATTTTCTAGCAGAAAGGCCTCTTATAATCGTCACGCAGCCATAGCACTAAAATGAGAGTTTCATATCGATTTTATTCTTAAAATATATAAATCAATACTATGCCTCTACCTTGACTTGCCTCAGCAAAGAGCATTTACCAACATTACCACTACAGGTTTTTAAACTAACTGAATAGTATTTATAAATGATAGTTTTTATGTTTTTTTAATTGCTTGTTTTTGTTTTAGAAAATGATGGCCACATGAGCATTTCAAAACATTTTAGAAATATGAGACCTAAAATCATTTCAATTGATTTGAGGGTAAGTGCATCACTCTGATGATATGACATAGTCAGAACTCATTGGTTCAAGGAAATCTTATTTTTTTAAATATGTATTTAGTTTTATTTTTGTGCAACAGTGTTTACCTGAATGTATATGTGTATACCCCATGCCTCCACACTCCTAGATATGTGTGTATTTTCATGTGCTCGAGAGTGCATGCATTTCTGCATGTGCATAGGAGCTGTGAATTCATTTCCTCTGCAAAAGTTGTAAGTGTTCTTAACTGCTGAGCCATTGCTCCAACACCCCCTTTCCTCCCCCACTCAACAAATTCTTGAGATTTCGGGATCATCACTAATACAAAAATCATGTGTATTTGTTCTTCTAAAAGAAGAACTCTCTAAAACAAAACTTCCATCATAGCCGGTGCTCCACGAACACACTATTCTATCTTATTCTATTCGGGAGTTTATGCCAATGACTGTACTGAATTAACATTTATTAATGGAAACTACTTTCACAGTTTTGATTAGTTCATAGATTTATTGTTCTGATTGGGCTTTTTATTACATTATTCTTCATGACACGATTTGTATATGCCATACAAAGGTATGTAAGTTGTCCCTGATGACCAGCTTAATATAAAATTAGTATTTCTTTTAGTTAGATAAGACTAAGGCATTCTCTTCTATCAGGTGAGCAGAATGAAGAAGGATACAATTTAAACAGAATTACCTAAGATATATTTTTTTCATAGAAAAAATTATTTGTTTTAAATATTAATCATCATTTTCAAAATTAAACACAAACCTCAAGACCTTAAACCTTTGGAGTCTACATGTTTACTCTGTTGACTTTTTGTTTATTTGCTTGCCTGTTTTGTTTTTTAAGAAGGAAATTAATTAAAAGCTTCCTCAAGGTCTGGGAGATAAGAGGACTAAAGGAAGAGAAATCTCCAGTGCCCTTGACTGTGCCGCCCATTCTTCAGCTCTCGGACATGATCCCGCGGGCATAACAGAGCGATTCCCTTAGTTCATTCTATGCCTATGTTAGCTTTGTTGCTGATCTTTTAGAGATTTCAAGTGTCTGATTTCAGATGTCTTCCTTGTAAAAACTATTTCTAGATTCTATGTTTTTTAGCCAAGAAATCTCTGTACCATTTTTGTCATTTTTATTCCACAAGTTTTAGGACAAATGTCCTAAGATGATTAATCATGCATTATAAATAACACATAAGGGCTGGAGGACGGCAGTCAGGCATGGTGTGCTTTATTCGGTGACAAGCAGAATGGGAATGGAAACCCTGGACAAAAGCAATGGGACAGTGACCAGGCGAATGCTATTCCAAACCCAAGAGAAACATATTCTTAGGATAATCTAAAAATTATACAATAACACTGCCCACAGAGTTTAAGATGAGTATAACTAAACATATATATATGTATAAGGTAATCCACATACTCATCTTAAGTATATATATTTATTTATTTATAGATATATCTCATATATATATGAAATAAGCCATATGGCTAGTAGAAAATAAAGCAATATTTGGAGCCAGGGGAAAAATGTATTTTTTTCTCTGTTACAGGGACAGGAATGATGAACTATTAGCTTTGGACTTTATCATAGTTAAAGCAGCAAGATGAAATGTCAGGGGATGAACGCTGTGTGAATCCATATTTGGCTGCAGGGACTGGCTGTACCAGAAATTTGCTCACAGAGATATGTGAAAGGTAGGAATTATAGACAAATTTAGCAGATCAACTAGAGAATCAAATCTACTTTATTTTTCTAGTTTGTGCACCTAAATAGTGAAACAGGAGTCAAATTCTGACCAGTGCATAATATTGAATTACAGTCTCACTAATCGTAAGTATCAAAAGCTTGAAGAACAAACAGTTGATAGGGGATAGAATACAAACATTGAAAACATGGCTTCTAATTAGCAGAATGGTTTTGTGGGTTTCATTAGTCACGGTATCAGAATATTACTTGAGACTGTAACACAGAGCAGATTTAAGCCCATGGCAATCCTCCTCTTGTCTAGGATTGCAGTAATGAGCCCCAATATCTGGTTTAGCATTTTTTTTCTTGTTGAAGGAGATCTATAACCTATTGAACAAGAGATCTTTTCACAATTTCTTGAGAGAACAGTCAGCAGGGAAGAAATTAAGTAATGGGACCAGAATCTCACAAACTATCGTGTTTTTTTTCCCAGTCAATATGAGTAAGACCTTTGGTTTCTGCTTTAATGATCTTTGACTTTGAAGCTAACAAGGTGCATGATCATCAGCCACCAGCTCAGTTGGAAGGTCTCCCTTTATCCTGTCCCCTTTCTGAGAAAGATTATTAATAGACTTAAATACTTAAATGGGCAACTATACTCACAACCTATGTGTTTCAAGGCAACACTTTTATCCACTATAATGTCTAATCTAGTCTAGCAATTCAGGTTTTCTTCCCAACATAGCTCAGCAGTCTCTACCCAACCCTTTCCATATCAGCTCTGCTCAAAGTCTTATCTTTAAGATTCCAGTTTTAGCCTGTCTGCAGGTCCTAATCTAATCTGGGAGAAGCCTAACTCAAAGCATCTAAATCTTTCCTTCTTATGTTTTAAATGATCTTAAGACCATGTAAATTTTAGAACTCATTAGCAGTCTAGTTCTAGTGAAAGATCTGTCCAAATTGCCTCACTACTTCTCTCAGGCATTTCCCACTACCAGAGTTCTCCCCTCGGAATCCAGCTTCTGCTACTCGGTGAATGGCTGTCTCTTCCAGCCAAGTTTGATTGTTGCCCCCCAGATCCATATCGCATGATACAGGCTCTTCCTTTTGTGGAGAGAATGTGGGTAGAGGTGATGTCATTCATTCCTATGGCTTTAAATTTCCCATATTTATATCTCTCCAGCCCAGACTTTTCACTGCAGTTCAAGCTTCTAAATTCAAATGCCTACATGAAGAACTCTCCTGGTATTTCAAATTTAACTTCTCTGAAATTAACTTCTTTCTTCCTGCCTCTCCACCCCAACCTGCTTCTGCTCCTCCTTCAGCCTCCAACTCCCAATCTGTTCCTGCTTCAAGCTCCCCTCTGTAAGCCAATGCCTCCATGAGTTCACTACTCAAGCCTGGAATCGGGCAGCCTTTTACAACCCAAGCCCTTTCTGTGTCTGCACGTAAAACCAGCGTATTAGTTCACCTGCTCAGCTATATCAAAATACCACGTTAGGGATCTTCTAAGCAACAAATTCGTTTCTTGTGATTCTAGGGTTAAGCTGAAGATCACGATGCTGGCAGATTTGCTATCTAGCTTTCTGTTCAATCTTCACATGAAAGACGTCATAGGACACCAAGCTCCATCCCCGCATGCTTCTTATTTCTGTCAATGTGACACAAACTAGAGCCACTTGGGATTAGTGGTGCTTAACTGAAGAATCCTCTCCATCAAATTGGCCTATGGAAGGTTTTTCTGATTAATGATATACGTGGAAGAGCACAGCCCACTGTGGACAGTTTCTCCCTTGAGCCGTGGTCTTGGATTGTATTAAGGAGTGTTAGCAAACCAGTAAGCAGGTTTCTGCACTGAGCACTTTCCTTGAATTTCTGCCTTCACTCTTCAGTGATGGACTGTAGCTAGGATTCATAAACCAAATAAAACCTTTTTTTTCCCAAGTTGCATTTTGTCAATTTTTTTTTTATCACAACCAAGGAAAAACAAATTAAGAGAGTTCCCAAGACTGAACTTTCTCCAAAAGCTAGTATCTTCAAGTATTATCACCTTGAATTAAAAGTTTTACAGATGAATTTGTAGGGAGGGCACAAACATTGCTTCTATTGTTATTATATGACCTGTTCTACATCTAAAATACCGTAACCATGCATTCTGCTTCCCTCCCTCTACCTTCTGGTTAGCATGTTAATTCACCATCATATGTCATGTAAGTGGCTTTGTAGTCTATAAGCTTCCTCTCTGGCCCTCCTGATTTACAAACATCCCCTTTCAATCACTTCTTCAAGGAGCCAGTGAGACTCATAAAACCCCACATCATGTGGCCATCATGCTTTAGACATCTTTGTTTGTTTCCTAGTCATAAAATCTAACTCCCAAGCGTAACAAGCATTGCCCTGCAAGAACTGGAAAAGATGACTTCAGTGTCACCTTCTGCTTCTCCCGTCTCAGCCAATGAATGCCTAAAGTAGGGCCTTCAGTACGCGTTAACAACTCTTTTACTTTGAGATCTGTGTGCTTTCATGATCTCTCTTCTACGGTGGCTGTGTAAGTTGTACCTCTCAGTGAGCTGCTGCCCACTCAGAAGATTCTTATTACACTTGACCAGCTTGCTTGCCCACCATTGCTAGATCTTGAACCTCCCTAGTTTCTCCCCTTACTGCTAATCTTAAGATCCAAGATATTTTTCCAGTGTACTATCTGTTTTCCTTAGAGGTATTAAAGTTCTGTGAGAAAAGGACCACACATGCATATTCATCTTTTTTTTTTAAAGTATAGAATAGAGTTTATTCATGGGGAGGGGGATAAAGAGGTAGCAGAGGCAGAGAAAGGCAGAGAGAAGGAGATTGTAGAGAAGTAGAGGCTGGCCATGACCATGTGGGGGGTGGGGTGGAGAGAGAGGGGGAGCAAGAGGGCAAGAGAGAGCGCGCCAAGGCCAAGAGAACACATCTTATTTTTTTTTAACCCTGATGCAACTAAACTGATAATTTGTTGAATACAAGTGTAATCCAAATGCATTGAATAAAGCTTTATTATTCTTTGAGCTCTGATCCTATACTGTTGTCTTTGCTATAATTTGCTGATCACCCTAGTGTTTCATGAATATTTTTGGTTAATACCTTAAGTGTAAGACTTCCCATGCTATATAAATTGACACTGGGACTGAAGGGAATTTAACTTGTGACAAAATCATATTGATTATGGCATGTTATGGCTAAAAATTTGGACATTATGAATTAAAAATATTTTCCAAACAACTGTTATCTTTTTGTCTACTTTCCCCCTCAGCCTTCAAGGGCCTAGGTTAGGTTAAGGGTTGGTGCTGCCATATGAACTGTAAATTACTTTTTGGGGAGGTAAGGGGTATTAAGGAGCAATCCTGAAGGGCATCACTTGTTAAATTCAAAGCTGCTAGTTCAAATGAATCTTATAGGTGAAGAGGCTATCGTTATAGTTCTCACAGCAGAGCTTAAGAGCTGAGCAGACCTAGCCATGAAGAACTTAAAAGAGGAACAGTGAGTCCTGAGTTATTGACTGAGGAAGGGTTTAACTTTTTTTTTTTTTGGAGATTTTTTTTCCTAAGATTTAACATTTCTTTTTTGAGATTTTACCAGAGGTAAAATTGTCCCAAAGATTTTTTTGCCTCAGTTTCCCAGCTAATAATATAAACAAATCCACAGCAGGTCACATCCCTGTTTTCATTGCCAACAATAGGACCTGGGCTTTGGAAGATTAGACCTTTTTGAATAGTCTTTCCACAGTCTTTCTTCTTCCTTCAGAAGTATAGATTCTGTATAGCCTATTTTAGGCCTTTCACTTCTATAGCTAATTTAGTTAATGCAGATGAAGGTTGAGGCCATATTTGTGTACTGTCCGTGACTTATGCTGAGGTGCTCCAATGTCCACACACTAGGGTGTCAGGTATGCTTATAGATACAATGCTATGTATGTGGTAGATCCCTGGCATCTACTAAATGAGGTCGGAATTCATCCAAACCACTCAGCAAAAGTCATTATATTGGGATGGCACATGGCTGCCTCTCCTCCCTCCCTTTTGCTCTCTCGCCTTCTCTTTCTATCCCTTTTCTGTCAGGGACCCAGTAGGTAGCTCTGACTGTCTGGGAATCACCACACACTCCAGGCTGAACTCATACTAGCATCAGCATTCATTCCCCTGCTCCCTGAGCTCTGGCAACTGGCCTGAGAACCACTTCCAGCATCAGTACCCATTTCTTAGTCACTTGTTCTGTGATTTTTCAATCAGGTCAGAGTTATTTTACTAAACAAGAGAATATGACTTTTCAAGGGTCATGCAATAAAAATTCTCCTTGAACACAGAGAACATATTCATGTAAATGTGTAGGCACAACACCAGATACAGTGGAATTTTTATGACTCAACAAAATATGTTCAAATTCTAAGTTGCTGTCACCCTCTGCTGGGTCAAAAACACATAAATTGTATTGGTACTATACAAAGTAAAATAATCAAGAAAAGTGGCAAACATCAGAGTATCCTATGAGTTATATTCATAATTGTTCATAATAGTTATATTCATATTATTCATAATTGTTGAAGCAGGAATGTATACATGTACTATATACAAAATAAAGTATGTATCTTAGTATAGAAGAATTTTAGTGTCATTATTAAGAGAGTTTTGGTGAGGAAACAATATTTAAATTTGACACTCAAGGAAGAGTGCTTTCGGGTCCTGAGAATAAATAAAGATTTTCAGAATGAAGATTTATAAAAAACATATATATAATTATGGGCCAAACTTATATCCATGACAAAGTCAACTCCATAGACCTAGATTACTCTTGAGTAACTGAGTACCCTAGTATGAAATACCTTTCCAGAAACGTCTAAGAACAAATGAACTATATACAACAAAATCTGCATCTCTCAACTTGGAATCATGCCCTATCCTGGGTGCCAGAAACAAAACTTTCAGATGTTCTTGTGAAACACACCACACATGAGAGGGTAATTCGAAATATTCCTCCACTTGTCCATTCTGCATATTGGTGTATTTATGATATACAGCATTTATAAGTGTGAGAGATCTAAAGACCAATAGTAGAAACCAATAAATTGAAAGTGACATCCTCTCAGAGGTAGATTTGTGACTTCTCTTAGACAGCAGTGTCTCTGAGTTTTACTGAACCCCTATTTATTCAGGAGGAAAATTAAGCACTCAGGACAATCCATTTATTATACCATCCTTTGATGCCAAAGGGAGAAATAGAATAAAAAGAATAGAAAAAAAAAAAGAATAAAAGCAGTAAGGGTGGCCCCAAGAGAAGCAGAGCCCTTGTAGGAATCTTGCAAGTTAATGAGAATTCACCCGGGACTCAAGAGCGATGGAGAGGGAGAGAGAGGAGGAGACAGAGGGGCGGGGGCAAACCTCTTCCTCTGCAGCTGGCCCTGTCCCTCATTTGTTGCTCCAATAAGCAGTAATTAGGTCCTGAGCTAATGGTGTCAGCTGATCTGCTGTTTTTAGGCTAGACCCAGAGGAAATCTCCATGGAAACCCTGCTGGACTCGTCCCCCCCACCTGGATGCCTCCAGCTCCTTTCCGCCACCTGGCTGCCGCCCGGCCCGCTGCTACCTCCTCCTGCCTCTAACCTGCAGCCTGCAGCATGCGCACTGCCCCCGGGATCCCTAAATGGGACAATTCTGCCCGTGACGTCAGCGCCCAGCCGTCTCCACAGAAACTTTTGTCCCATTGGCCAATCAGAGAGCTTGGAAGGGGCCTAGGGGTGGGGGGTGGGAGGATAGGGGAGTGGGAGGGGTGGGGGTGAGGAGAGAGGCGAGAGGTTCAGTGTGTGGAGCTGCTCGCGCAGCGCCCGGGCTGTCAGTCCGGGCTGGGGCCGCCGCGAGACCTTCCGGGAGACGCGCACCCCCGCGCCCCGCACACCCTCGCTCGACCACACACACGCACACGCTCAGCTTGGCCGAGCAGGAACCACTGAGCAGCCAGAGAGCTCCGGGACCGGCTGCGGGCAGAGGACCGAGCCGCGTTCCCACTGGGGCTTTCGCCGGGGAGACCGCAGCGAGCCTCCCGGGTGGGCTCGGACCCCTCAGGACCGCGGCGAGGGTCCGGCCATCCGTCTGGCTGAGCCGATCCCTGCGACCCGCGCTGGCCTCGGCAGGGAGTGCGGTAAAGAGGAGCGGCTGCAGCCAGCAGGACTGGAACTCCCCTGGTTCCAGCGCCGCCGCGACACACGAGTGGAAATCCTAATGGAGGGATCGCTGACTTCCTTTGCTTGGGAAAATCGTCAGGAGCAACTCCGATTTGGCTCCTCTGAGCATCGGAGGGGGGTCCATGACGTGGCAGGGGGAAAATAGACAACCGAAACCTCCCGTGTGAACTGCAAACTATAACCTAGGGACGAGGGAAGGTCTGCTTTCTGCATTTTCATTTCACGCAAAAAGGTTCAAGTGTCTGTGCGGTAAACTTATTTCCATGTCTTGTCCCACTTCAGAGGGTCCTGTCTTGGGGACAGCATCATTCCGAAGAGCCCCAGCCAGCGGCCTGTCTTCCTGCTCCCACACTCCCCGGACTGCAACCCCATTTGGGGTACGCCATCCTATAGAGCTATGGTCAGGTATCTATGAATCCTGGGCGAATCTCTGAAAGCCAACTCTTTACAGCCTACCTGCGTGGCTGGAATTTAACCTAATACATCTGAAGAAATGGCATTTTGGAGTCGTTTTTAGGACACCTTCTTTAAAATTCAAGTCAAACAGGATCTGATAGGCTTATCAACATGACAGGTAAGAACTTTCTGCTTCTCTAGTCCTGTCGCCGCAGAGGAGGCCCAGGACGAGCAGGAGAGAGAGGGAGAGTCCAGGGACCCGCGTGCCCACTGAGGCTCTTCAGCAGAAGGCTGCTTTTGCTAGAGGCACAGCCCCGACTCCTGGACCATCCGCTGTGGAAGCTTCTGGGACGCGCTCCAGGAGACTGCCTTGCGCTCCACCTGCCCTGCCCTGGACACAGCCCTGGGGGCGAGGCATCGAGAGACCGACCACCTCAAGTCAATATTGGCATTTTTAATAAACTAAGAAATGGGATTTTAATTATTCAGAAACCCAGGTCCTCTGAGCCAGATGCTGTTGGGATGGTGCTGGTCACACAGTGTTAAAGGGACCGACCGCTAAGAGCACTAGAAAAGCGTCCGAGACATCCTTTGCAATTAGGCACGAGCCAGACTTGGTAGCACGGGGCATTGATTGCTGGTGCCCATCCGGACCCTCCTCCTCTCTCCCTGATCTTCCCCCCACCCCACCGGAGGCAGGCTCCCGCGGCTCGGCCGGGACCTCGCGTCCTTGCATCGTGGTCTGGGCTGAATATTTCATGAACCCAGGGTGAACAGGTGCGAAGTGCGCTGGGAGCATCCGGCCCACGGCAGCGGGGGACCATGGAGAGCGAGCGCGACATGTACCGCCAGTTCCAGGACTGGTGCCTTAGGACTTACGGGGACTCAGGCAAGACCAAAACGGTGACCCGTAAGAAATACGAGCGGATTGTCCAGCTTCTCAACGGCTCAGAGTCAAGCTCCACCGACAATGCCAAATTTAAATTCTGGGTCAAATCGAAGGGTTTCCAGCTGGGCCAACCGGATGAGGTCCGTGGGGGAGGCGGCGGCGCCAAGCAAGTGCTCTTCGTGCGGGTCAAAACCACGGTGAGCCGGTTTCCCTGTTATTTGTCTGTTGGAGCAGCCCGGAAGGGAGGGCGGAGAGAGGGGAAGGCAAAGAGATGCTGGAGACACTGTTGGCTCCTAGCCCCCCCCCCCAGCCCTCCCCAACCCCCTCCCCAAGTCCTCCCCAGACGCGGTGGCCAGACGCGGTGGCCAGGCGTGATTTCCTTCTAGAAAGTCTTTGTGGTCCTTTATTTTAAGCAGGCGGCCCTCCCTGCCTCCGGGCTGCGCTGCGGGACGGTGGCTGGAGCCTGTCTTCACCACGTCGGGCGGCGCCTGCCTTCCCCCCCACCCCCGGCCAGGCCATTGTCCCACGTCCTTCGCCGGGAGCCTGGCGCGTGTCCTACCTCCACCAGGGAGCATAAAGGCCAGGCTGGAAGCCCAGCCACTGGCTCTGATAACAGGCGAGGCTGACAGATAGGTTACTGTGTCTCCTCATTGGCACAAAGCCCGAATGTGGCGATTGAGGTGGATGTGGGGCTTTCCCCAGGACATTATCGAGTTTTGTTGTGAGAACGCTGGCGGGGAGACCCAGGACAAGTCCGCGCGCCTTGGTCGCCCCTTGAGATCCTAGCCGCGACTGTTTGGTTGGCAGATACCGTCCTGGACATTCCTCCTCCCCGCCCCCCATCCCCTTCTCCACTTGTACTTCCCCAGCTAGGCGATGAACAACAAAGAGGGACGGTTTGGGGCGCAATCAAATGGTGTATTTGTTCCTCTTTCTGGGTTGGTTCTTGTCTCCTACTCACAAAGCTGTAGTGAGCGAGGAACTGGCTGTGTTAGAAACCGGCATATCCCATTCTAAAACACAGATGCCTGTGGGGCTGGGAGGCTGCCGCAGCATCCGCTTCCTCTGCAAGAAGGGAACAGGGGGATACAAGTAGGAGCTCAGGTCAGATGTATAACGCCTAGCTGCCTCATACGGGCTCACCTAGAGTGAACGGTGTCGAGGAGCTATCTGGCACCCTTTGTATTTTTGTCTCGCTTTGGGATTCGTTGAGCTTTGCTCCTTCCCCCTAGTTCCCCCCCCCCTCACTTTTACTGGCGACTGTTTCCTAGTGCATAGTCCCCTGAGGATGTTAGAAGGTTTCTGGAAGAGAAGGCTATGCTCTCTTTAAGGTGCATGATAGTGGAGATATATGCATGAAAGGCTCTTCCAAGCTCCGTCTGGAGGACTCTCAGGTTTGGAAAGCAGCTTTTGGTTTCCCACCTTTAACTGGGAGTGGTTGAGGGAAGGAAGGATGTTTGGGGGGGGGTGTGGATTTTATATGGAAAATGTGGAAACAAAGGTGAATTGGGAATGCAGAAAAGTTTCGTTTCCTTTTTTTTTTTCTTGTGCAGTTTTTGAAAGGTTTGCAGGAGGTAGATACAAATGGTGCTTTTGCTTTCTCCTGTAACCCTGAGTGCTGCTAAAGACAATGGGGAGGTGTTTGCTTGTCTTGCTGGGTGAAAAACTAGGTTGGCATCAGTTAGAGTATGGCTTATTTACATCTGCATGAGCCAGAAGTGTGTTTCAAAAATGAATTGCTTTGTTTCACTTAGAGTCTAATATCAAGAACTAGACAAGAAAATAATTTGTCGTTAAGCAAAGTGAATTAGAATTCTGAGTGAGTAAAATATTAATATATTTTAAAGTACTGTTTAACTATGGTCACATATATAATTATTATATGTTGTATATCATTGATAGCTAGAAAGTTTTTCAGGTTTTTTTGTTCTTTTTGTGTTAAATTTAGATGCTCTGTTTTGGTTCAATAGTTCATGTTTGTATTGATTTGATAACAGCCATTATGTGTGTTAGAATATGTGTCCCTTTGAAGACTAATTAAAATTACAAATAGCATAAATTCTATAAAGGTTGTAGAGGCATCAAGACAATCGTGGGCGTGAGTTATTCAAACCAGCATTCACATGCTGTGACACCCATATTTTCATGTCAAAAAAAAATAAACGTGGGGCTGTTAGAGAATTACTGCTAAGACGTCTAGCAGGGTGACAGCTGCAGGAGGAATAATAAAGTAGCACGTGTGTCTCTTTTCAGTAAAGATTCCATAGATTAATGGGAGACAATGTGATCTGCCAGGTGATATTGTTAAATGATTTCTGTGTAGTATTAAAGCACCCGGCATTTCATTCAGCCTATTTTGAAATGTTGAATACGATTTTAATTCATGAGCTCGTCTACTGTTCTTTATGAAAAATTTTCTGTGCTCCTGACACAGAATTCTAGGCTCCACCTTCTCTGAGAGGCAGCCAATCACAGTTTCAACCAGATAGAAATAAATAAAATTTCCCCTTTATCCTCTTTCCCAATGTCTGAATGCATTTCCCCCTAAAAGCCAGGCTCGGTTGTCTTCCTCATAGCATAAATCCAGTTACCAAAAAGACAGAAAGATGTTTTCTTCTCATTAAGAGCATACATTGCATGAAACAGGGAACTGCCTTTGAATGATATTTTCAACTAGATGGAGTTATTCTGAGCTCCTTGGGGTCTGAGGGAGGCCGGCTAGCTTCTCTGTCAGTGAGATGTGCTTTGCTCCTGAAGTTGCATTAACCCACTGCTGCTGATAATTAGACATCATTACTACAGCAAAAGGGGAGAGGGAAAGAGGAGAGGACTGGCCTGAGGTAATTAACTACTTTCATTTAGTGAAAGAGAGACAGAAAGCAACTGGGAGGGTACACAGGAGCAGAAGAGAAACACTTCATGGACTTAATTGCAGCAGACCGTCTGCCAAGCTCAGGGAGGTTCTTTCTACCTCTTATTTTCTGCAAAGAACAGATGCAGCTTGGCGGATACTCTTGCCCCCGACCCTCAACTTTAAAACCGAGGTTGCAAGCATTGATTTAAAATAAAAATCGCCAACAACTGGAAGGGATAAATAAGCCCTTTAATATTTGTCTTGGCCAGGTCTGAAGCTGAGGGGACTTTCTGTCACTGATGTTTAGATAACTCAGTGGCTGAAATGACACTATTTGGTCACCAAGCAACACCATCCGGCAACTCAGCCATTTTAGGTCAGGATGGGGGCCTGGATGTGTACTTGTAAGCAGTTGGCTTAGAACCCCATCTGTTTATATATTGTTTGACTCCACATAATCACTCTTAGTGCATTGTTTTTACAAAAGGTGTAAGAAATTCTGAAGAATGAAAGAATGGGTGCCTTAAAGCTCTAAAAACAAAAAAGAGCAGCAACTCAGCAAATATCTGACAGTGACTGCAACAAACTCAGAGATAATTTCAAATAAGTAGGAGTATGACTGTTTACTACTTTGATAGCTCCTTAGAAACTTTTGAACCTGCATGACATTTTGTTTTCTGACAACAGTGAACTGAAACATAGTTACAGTCTGAATTACCACAATACATTATACCACTTGATAGTATGAATGGTAGGTTAAAAAATGAGAAAATTTATTCAGTTTGTCATTCTGCATTATGACAAAAGTGTTGTTCTATACTTTGAAAATCGTATTATATTGAACAGAATATTGATGAGAAATTTGGTAATCTCATGCTTGAAATCCTTTTAGTTTCAAAGTAGTGAAGATAGAAACTGAATAACCAAATCGTAGAATATTTTGACCTATATTTGCAAGGAAGTATAGGTGTAAATTCTGCCTAACTATATACTGTCATCTATATTTACTTTACTGTGGAGCCTAAAATGCATTTTCTTCCACAAATGAATATGCAGTTTCTTTAGCGATATGATTTTAAAATGATGATTTATTCAGTCCTGCAATCTGTAGTCTTAGAGTTCATATTGTTCTTGCTATGCATACTAGTAATTGATGACTCTAAAGTGATTACAATGAATATTCATGGACAAGATCATAAACAGCATTTTGTTAGTTTACTGTGGTCTGGGTCATAAACCCTTTATTCTAATAAAAACGAGAGAAATGACCTATGAGGAATATGCATCCAGTTCCTCTTCTCTTCTAGCATCACACTTTTGGAAACATCTCATATTAGACCTTGATCTGAAATTTGCTACAGATATCAGAGAGGAGAAACTATGCCCTCAGCCCATTATACTTTGAGCCTAAAAAAGAGGCATAACTCACCGTAATGGTCAAGTTTTTGCGACTCTATCCTTAGACAGAACAGGTTGACACTCACAGATAACATAGCTTGTAGTATATGCACATCTGTTTGGAGGGTTAAACAGGGCTCATAAATAATGCTGATAATGTGGCTTGTAGGGGGTCGGCTAGGAGTTCCTTGTGGCATTGCCATGAGGAACATCTATAGTATGTTTCTTGTTCAGAGCCTGCGTAAAGTCTTAGAAGCACTGGGAACCTTCAGTGCAGGTCAATTGAATAAATTCCAACTGGCAGAATACTTAGATATAAACACCCGTGAATATAAGGACTAAGTAAGTGAAGATTACCCCTGTCGAAGACCATGAGAAAGTAATTCTTGACTTCCATTTGTTCTTCACTGTTTTAATATTAAATACAATGAAAGGGAGGGTGGTCAATACTCAGTGTTTGTCTGTTTCCTACAGTAGACTTCTGTGCTGCCTGAATATGTTTCTTCAAGATTTTATTTTGGAGACACTGTACAAGCCAGGAAAAGATGAGGGAGCAGATACTGGGTTATGCAATAAAACTTTCAAGGCCTTCAATCCTGTGTCAGGATCATCTTCCTCACAACTACTATATTTTCTAAGACTTCTATTTTTTTTATTGTCTAAATGAGAAGATTCAAGATGAATCTAGTATGGTTTAGGCTATATCCTTTTTCAAAATCTCTGTATGACAATATGAATAATGGAAACAGTAAGCAGGAAGCAGAGCATTTTGGGAAGAATATAAATCTCTGGGCATCATTCTATCCTTTGCTGTGCTATTAGTACAGCTGGCGGCCAAGTAGAATCTCCTACTTTTGAAATATCAGTGATATTAATTGCTTGTTTTTGCATAATAATAACTAATACAGGATATACTCGATTTAACAAATAGGAATATTGATTATATCTGAAGGATTGGTCTATAAGTTAGAAGCTTGTGTCTAAAGTAGCATTTTTGGCACAAAATTATTATAAAGGTATAATTATAAATTAGGCATATATCATGAGTTCAAAACATGGAATTAAAATACACAAAGACTGTGTGTTTGTGGGTAATTCTCTGTGCATGTTAATTGTTCAGATATTATCTTTTTTTGTAAACAATGACTTTAATTTGTAAATCCTAAGCATTCTTGTGATTTAAGAAATTTTAATGTATAGATGGAAGAAAAAGACTTGCCAAATGTCTCATCTAGACATCTGCCACCATCAACCAATGCTGTGTTTCCAAGTGCATATAGCCAAGGCAGTTTGGATGCATTTATTGTTGTATAAGAATAGACAAATAATATCTCCAAAATGGCATTGAAATGTTATGCTTTTCAAGTAAAATATTTATAGTATTTCCAAACTGTACAAATAACATGAGATTGAAAGAATTGCTAATAGACAAAAAATAAGAATAAGAAAATAAGGAAATTAAATGGCTGAATTCCATTGTTCTTTTAGGTAAAATTTTCAATTGAATATGTTTTCATTAAATTTCTCCAATTATGAAGGACAGACATTTTTTCTCATCAAACCTTTTTGTCACTTAGCTCTTGGTTTATATTGCATCTACTAGGTTTGAGTTATTTTGCGTTACATATCAAATATTATTATATACTGTTAATGTGTTTATTCTGTCAAGGTTTTGGCTCTTACAATATTTTCCTTTGTTCATGTCTAAAAGTAAATCTATCTAGTTTTCTTTACTACTAATTTCTCAGGTTTGGCGAGCTCTTAAGCCTAAGGTCTACTCTTTCCACAAGGAGCAGCTTGTGTGACATCTCCTGCAAGGCTTGTGTTCACTGGAGAAACTTTCTTGGCCTCTGCACCTAGATAACAACTTAGAAATAGATGCTTTTAGGTTTCTCCATCAGAACTTTAGACAGCTCTCTTGTATCTTATTATGAGGAAAATCTTTTTGCCAGTTTCATAAATTATATACTTCTTTGTCCTTAGAATGAGATCATGTGTCTAAGATGTAGCTGAAGTCTTTATCTCCCTGTAATTTCATAGGTGACCACACTTGGACATTGTCTGGGTTTCCTCAAAATCTGTCTTATATCGTCTACTGGGTACTTCCACCAAAATATTTCAGAGAATCTTAACTGAAAATACATAAAAATTATTTTTTCCTTCCTATCCCATCTCCAGCCTAGGTTCTATAAACTGAAATCTCTCCTTGAGTTGTCATATTTTCCCATTTATGGCAACACAATTCACCTATGCATCTAAGCCAGAAAGTCTGTGTGCTGTGGTGGACTCGCTTCCTCTCTCCTATAATTGGTTCTTGGCAAGCTTGTTCTGGCCAATGACATCGTAGCTCCTGCAGATGTAAGGTTCTCACCAGCTATATATTCATATATATGTTGCTTGGTAATTTGGTCAAATCTCTAAAGCCCATTTGAAGATAGAGATTCTTACTACCTGAAGTAATGTGGGATTTTGTTTGTGTTCATTATGAAACAGTTTCCTACTCAGCTGTTTTGTGACCAGGCATTCCTTCTTAAATTCATGTGAGAGGATTTTTTCATCCCTATACCAATATGTCTGTCCATATGCCCCTCCACCCAACTGTGTAATTACTAAAATATATGAAATTTAGAGTCTTAATAATTTAAGCTGTATAGTTAATTACTGTTAAATGCTAATATGTTAGGCATATTGCAATTTATGTATCTGTTTGAAACATTCCTTTACAACATTTTATATAGTATGTACCCTGTTCCTGGATTTGTCTTTTTTTGTAACTGCCTCAGTTTGCTTAACACAATGTATTTAGTATTCATCTATGATGAAATATTTGAAATTGTCTTCCTTTTGTGAGTTATATCCCATTGAGTATGTACACTAAGTTTTGTTTGTGTATTACGCTAATGATTGTGGACATTGCTTCCATTTTTTGGTTATTGTGAATTCCACTGCCATAAAATCGGAATATGCAAATATTAAAGTAACAAATGATGATGTCATTCATATATATAACATATATCAAGATATGTGACTGTCGGTTCATCTGCCAGTTATATTATTATTATTATTTTTAAGAGGGGGGGTACAACTATTTTCAATCACTTCTGAACACTCTTTAAGGCCAAAAATCTGGTGACTATTTCTTCTCAAGAGTGTTGGGGCTAGAGAGATAGTTCAGCTTTGGGAGCATATACTACTGCTCTTGCTAAGGACCCCAAATTCAGTTTCTAGCCCCCCTCTCCCCACTATGGGCAGCTTAAAAGCAGTTATAACACCAGCTCCAAGGGATCCTGTGCCCAGTTTGGCCTGTAGGGGCACTGAACTTACAGGCACTCCCTCAGCTTACACATAATTTGCACATAATGTAAAAAAAAAATAGCATCTTCAAAAACTTTTCAGAAATCATATATCTTGTCTAAGCATATGAAAATATTGAATGTGAATGTGATTGATGATAATATATTGATACTTATGCTTATTAAGTTCTTATTTTAGATAAACAAATATTAAACAATACATTTGTCACCTTTAATCTTCACAATGATCCTGTGCAGCTGCAACTTCTTACTCTGTTCATCTATGAAAATAAAGATCTAAGTTAAGGTGGATTTATCAGAATCGTTCAACTTTAGGTAACAAAATATTTAAGTGGAATCCACAGTCCTTGAATTAAGATGTTTCTAAAAGTTTAAGAAAGACACTCCAAAAATAGTTCTCCAACATTAAATTTCAATTAAGGTCTCATACTGATATTCAACACACTAACTAAAAGACGAATATATAGAGATGAGCTTTAAATCTGTCTGTCCATCTAATCCACCCATGTTTGAGAATTCTCTTCCTTACATTGATAGTAAGGAAGAGAATTCCTTACATTGTAGTAGCCAGAAGCTGGAAAGAACCCAGATGTCCCTCAACGGAGGAATGGCTACAAAAAATGTGGTATATCTACACAATGGAGTACTATTCAGCCATTAGAAACAATGAATTCATGAAATTCTTAGACAAATGGATGGAGCTGGAGAATATCATACTAAGTGAGGTAACCCAGACTCAAAAGATCACTCACGGTATGCACTCACTGATAAGCAGATATTAGCCTAGAAACTTTGAATACCCAAGACATAATCCATATATCAAATGAGGTACAAGAAGAAGGAAGGAGTGGCCCCTGATTTTGGAAAGGCTCAGTGCAGCAATACTGAATATTGTGACAATAGCAGTAGAGAAATACCAGAATAGGGAAGTGGGAAGGGGTGGATGTGGGAACAGGGGTAGGGAAGAGGGCTTATGGGACTTTAGGGGAGTGGGGATCCAGGAAAGGGAAAATCATTTGAAATGTAAATAAAGAATATATTGAATAAAAAAAAGTAATTCCCTTCCGTACATTACTTTTCAAACTCCCGTGGACACACAAGTGTCTGTTTTTTGGTGTATGCTTGTCATGATGATCCTCAGTCCATAATTGCCTCATGTAGAACACTGTGACTCACATGTTATACTTTAACTAACATATCACCTCCTGTTGTATAAGGGGTGTCTCTGTACTTAAAGGTCACAACACTAATCACAACCCTGCAGATTCGTGGCATACACCAAACAGTTGTGCACACTTGATGTTTCTACCATTGGATAAATAACTTTGAGGTATTTTTAAGGGATGCTACATAATCTAGAATAAATAAAATGTAGGATACAGTAGAGATATGTTGAAAAAGTCAGGTGGGGAGAGATTATGAGGAGCTTCTAGTGCTAAATTAGTTTAGATTTTATTCTGCAAGAACTGACAGCTGCCAGAAATGTTATAGCAGGGATGAAAGGACTTAAATAGATTTGTGGGCATAAACTAGATGTTCTCCATGGTTTAAAGATATTGGAAAATATAAATTAAATGAGTAAAACATTAAAGTCACACAGTTCAACATGTTGTTTGAAATAACAGTACAGGGAATAAAATTACTATTAGGTTTCAAATCAATACAGTTCACTAGCTTGTTGCTGAGTAATTGAGTCAGGCTATACACATATCAAATTTTTATTAATTCTAATAAAAAATTTAAGATAGGTCATATTTTTATTAATTTCAATAAAGTTTTTAAAATAGTAATCGATTAAACTTAGGAAAAACAGATGATGTCGAGTCACTTTGTAATACATAGCACTTTTGACTTGAAATATGTTTGTTAATTATAAATATTATTACAGCTTCGGTTTCTCTTAAAATGCTGAATTTGTTTTCAGGCAACAATTAAAATATAATCCCAAGCTTTTTCTTGCTTGTATGTTGATTTTATTCCTATTACTCTACTTGTGCAATGGAAAGTCCTATAGTTCTCCAATTTTTATGAATTGTAACAGGAAAATTTTAAGACAATTCCAAAATATCCTTAATATTGAGTAATCACATGTATTTGCGTGTGGGTAAGGTAGAACCTACACATGCTCATAGTTCAGGTCAACTTTAACACAGGGATGCTTAACTGTCTCTGGCCTAATCATTTCATTCTTTTCATACAAAGGACACTAGGAAAAGTCACGAAAGAATCCTGTGCCTTCTCTTGGTCTCTTTGTCTTGTCCAACTTCAGCTTCGTTTTATCTTATATATTATTTTCTTTTGTTTTTTTTTTTTTGACGAATGAATGAATGAATGAAGAGATAAATACCTAACCACTAGGCTAGAAGTTAGCAGTTGAACTATTATCTACACCAGTGTGATGAGGGAAATCAGTTTTCTCTAATGGAATGACACTGGGTGTTATCAGTTCCTACAGAATTGGCCGCATGTTCAAAAGTATTTGATCAACATATACTTGACTCCACAGGTGTTTTTGTGTGTGCTTTATTTGGTTACAGTTTGATGTTCTACTTTTTTTTTCTTCCTTTGGGCATTGTTTTTCCTTATTTTTTGTTTTCTTGGTTTGGAACAGTTGTATTGTTTTTTGTTGTTTTTAAGAAAGAACTTGAAGTCTGGTGGGTAGTTAAAGCAAGAGGATCTGGAAGGACTTGGGAGACTGGAAGAACTTGAGCAAAATATATTTACATTAGAATCGTTTAATGAAAGTGTATTGAAAATATTAAAAACAAAACAGGTTAAAACATAAAGGAAAAAACAAGCCTGAAATATATTCAGTTCCAGGGAAACCCTCTCTGCAGAGACAGAGCGGAGCCCAGGTTGCTAACCCTTAGGTTGCATCCATGTCTTGGCCGTTATGAATGGTTCTGCAGTAAACATAAGTGCGCATGCCCCTGTTGGACCTTCTGGATCATTGCCCTTGCCTATGTTAAAGAGGTGCCATTTTTAATATTTTGGAGACCCTCTATATCATTTATTGTATTGATAGACATATATCCTCGCCATCTGTTGGCTACTTGTATGTCTTCCTTTAGGAAATACCTGTCCGGTTATTTGAATCAATTTTTAATCTGAAATGTTTATTTGCTTTCTATTGAGTTGTTTGGATTCCTTACATATTTTAGACATTAATTTTATGTCAGATATTTAGTTTTCAAACATTCTCTTATATTCTGTAGCTTGTCTTTGTATGATGTTGTTGTCTTTGTTATATGTAAAAGCATTGTAGTTTGGTGTAACATCACAGTGTTCTAGTTTTGCTCTCATTACTAATGTTTTTGAGGTCATATCTAAAGATGTTACTACTCAGACAAACTTCCTGGAGGTTCCCCCTGCCACCTCCCCAGTTCTTTTAGTACCTTGAAAGTTCTAGATCTTACATTTAAACTTTTAGTCCATTTTGATGCCATTTTTATATTAGTCAAAGTATTCATTCATAAACACAGTAGAAAATTGTTTAGTCTTGAATAAGCATTTGTGACAAACCTAAACCTGGGGGTCATGACATTAAGAAAAATGAGATAGACAGAGGAAGACAAATACTGCATGATGATACTCATGCATGAGATTGACAAGAAAAACAACCAATCAACCATTCAATCAAACATACAAAAATGTTGACTTTATGGAATTAGGAGGATGGTGGTTTAGAGAGGTTTGAGTTAATCATGGGTAGGTTTAAGTGAGGAGATGCTATGATCATGGCTAGGTTAAAAAGTGAGGAGATGCTATTTGTGGATACCTAATCAAAAATGAATAGGGAGGATAAGTTTGTGATCTATTTATGTGGCAAGGCTACAATAATTCTGAAAGCATGATGGATTCTTGAAAAATTAAAAAGGAATGTATATATGTGCTCTTATGACACACAGGGCACCTGTGGTCCAATACATCTGTCAGGTAAATGGAGTTACCCATTCTATCGTGCATGCATACTTCCTATATTATTCATGTATATTTATGTATGATATCCCACAGAGTAAATAGATATTTTTTCATCTGCCAAGTCGACACAACTAAAAGATATAGAGTAGAGGTCACTTTAATATATTGATAGCAATGTGGCCAACAGCTGACAGAATTCTAGGGACTAAAGTCCTACAATTGCAAAGAAATGGATTTTGCACAACAAAACAAAGTTTGGATGTGGGCCTTATCCTAGGGGAGCTTTCTGAAGAGAGACCAATTCATCATCATGTTAAAACAAGCAAAAACGTCACTTAAAACATGCTTGCTTTATGCCTCACAGACATTAAATAATGTATAGGACATTTTGAGCCATTCTTTAGTAATAATTTCTTATTCAGTAAAAGATAATTAGTACATAAACATTCAGGTAAAATTTCCCATGGTATTAGTGCAATTAAGACAGGTTAACATAGGCAATGTTTACTTACCTCTGCAGCAGCAGATAAAAACTAATACTTAAATTGCAACTATTTTGTGGGTTTTGGTGATGAGTAGTCCATAACAAGATAATTTATAATAAAGCAAGTAGATTATGGTAAAGCATTTGAAACATTTAATGCTAATCAATAACATTAAGACATGTATACATATATTTTTACACATACATACACATAGATACATGAAAGTATATAGTATGCTTGCTATACATATACACATATATATCATATTCATATTTTTATATTTCTATTAAAGTTTTTTATTTAAAAATATCTTTCATGTTACTAGACGTGGCCCAATGAAATTGAAGATGACACACTGTTTTCCACAGGAATCGGAAGACAGAAATTTATGTGTAAAGATAAATTATTATTGACATAGTTATAATTTATATAAAAAGATTTCTCAAAAATTGTTTCAGAAAAATATTGACTTCTTTTGATTGGAAAGATCTATTTTATAACTTAATTTACAAAACATTAATATAAAGTAAATGCCTAGAAAAGGGAGGGGGAAAGATAGGAGAATGGAGGGAGAGAAGAGGACTTATGGGACATATGGGGAGGGGGAACTGGGAAAGGGGAAAGCTTTTGGATTGTAAACAAAAAAATATAGAAAATAAAAAATATATATATAAAAATTAAATGCCTTTTAAAATTTCCTACCTGCTGCTTGGGGAATAGAATGTAGAAGATAGTACATATTCACATACACATACACATACTCCATATACTCCATATGCATCATAAACATCATATACATCATATACATCATATACACTTACACATACACATACACACACACACATATATAATATATATATAATATATATATACCTTATCTATCATATCTAACATATCCAACATATCCATCATAGACATAGACATGTACATATACTACACATACATCATATATATAAACATACACATATACAATCATATGATACATAGTTTTAAACTATTAGAGGGAGATAGATGATAGGTTTCCTTTTCGCTGTTGAGTTTATTTGATTTTTTTCCCATCCTTACCATCTGCAGTTTGCTCAAGTGTTCCACTCTTCCTAGTTTTAATCAAGTGTTCATTTAATGTCATTATCTCCACGGTTATAGATTTTTCAAGTGTTTTGGAGCCATTAGAAAACTGGGAGGCATTGAAAGATTCAGAATTTAAGTTTAAGAAGATGGAATCTTAATGGGAATAATGGAAACTCCTGCTTTACAGCCAAAAATCTAATCTTTCTGTTCTTGGCTAATTTTCTTTCATTTAGTTATGTTTTCAGCAATAAATGCAGTTCTATTGAATATTAAATCTCATTGTGTATAAGGCAATATTTATGCAAATTATTTGAAGCATTATGTTTTTAGGGTCTTTGTTTTTGTTTTTCCATTTTGCAAGTGGTCAGTGGGAGAGTGAGGCTGTCCCAAGCTGGTGTGAGACAAGTGAGCCCTTTCTGTTGGCTTTCACTGCCAGATGGACGGAGGATTTTAAGGGTTTAATCCAGGGACATGGGGCAAAGCTGAATGGCCCATATGGGGATCTAGTGTCTTGCTTGGTCATAACCTTGGCATGCTCTACCCAATTGGCCTAATTAGATGGGATTTTTAAATATACTATGAGAGGTTTGTTTGAATATCAGATATGGGTCACTGCTCTCCTGGGACACAGTTTGTTTGCCTATTGGTGCTCACTGAGGTCAAGACAGGAGTTTTTGTTAATGTTTGTTTCAGCTCATTATTTCTTTATAAAATCTATCTTTACAAAACAATGAGTTTATTTGTTGGTCTCCTTAATTTGAAATATGTTAATTTATAATTAGCAGCAACTTGAACTAGGGTAGGGTAATGTTTAGTTTGAATTATAGATTAAAGAAGTGTTTCTTGTATTTTTTTTTACAAATTTATAATTTAGCTAGCAAAGGAAGCATGCTCATAATTATAAAAATCTATCATAGCACCTTTATCCCTAAGTAAGCAATTGAGATGTGTATTTCATTTTAAATCTCTGTATACTTTATAAAGCAGATATTCAAAATAAGTGCCTTTTGCTCACGTGCAATATTATTGATGACAATGGGTGATGTGCTATGATTAATATATCCTAAAATTTTCTGATAAGGGTAGAAAGATCACATCCTAAAGTCTAAACTTCAAAATCATGACACTCAGTCAAGAGCAACAGGCAACACCATTTTAAAGTAGGAAAAGGGCAAACCCAGGCTGTTGCCTATTGAAAATGTGGACAGCACACTGGGCGGAAGAACTTCATTGCTGAAGGAAATTCCTTTGACATCCAAGAAAAAAAAATGACTTCTCAGGCATGGCTAAGCATACTCAGAAAAGGTAGTGAAGAAAAGAGAAAGAGAAAAAGTGGCATTTGACCAGCCATAAAAATATGAATGAAAGGTAAAATCTCAACAGTAGGAATGCCCATAGGGTGATAGGTCTCTGTGGTAGCAGGTGTTGTGCTTCCTGAAGGCTTATCCCTACTGTGCAGGAAGTTTTCCTACTGATGTGCCTGGTACCATCATTCAACCATTGCCTATAATCTGATCTTCTCTAGGTCCATACTTTAAAAGACCTTATGACTTTGGTCCCTACTTTATTGTCCAACAAGAAAGCATGTACTGCTTGGAGTATTGTCAACCTTGGAAATGCCTGCTTTATATCTCAGTATAAAAAAATAATCAGTTTTCTAAAGATTTCAATACTTTGTGAGTTTGAGTTGCGTCTGAAATCTGTACATCTGATTAACTCGTGTACATCTCCAAACTCCCTCTGCAAGGCAGATAAGAGGGGCTAAGAACAATGGCCGTTAGGGGAACGAATGGAGTCCACTGTGCTTGACTTTCTTGGATTTATGCCATGTCTTAGACAGTTTCTCTTGATTGTCTCTTGCCCTGTTGACAGTCTTATAGATTATTTTCTAAAGCATTGTACTTGGTACTTTTTTTTAAGTTGTAATGATGATTTAATGTAACTTTTGATTCAGCTCTTCTCATTTTAAATTATTATCACTATAACATTTTCAATATGCAAGTACATCATCTCAATAATTATATGGCTCCACAGATAATCAAGTATCTAACACTTTCCCATTTCCAGGTAATGTGTTATTTCATTCATTTCCTGTTTGAAGCCTTCCTTCTTGAAAAATTATGATGATTAGTTACTTTAAAATATATGTAAGAACCAAACATTTAACACCAAGGCCTTTGGGAAATACTTGCTTATAGATTAAAAGTGAGTTTTAGAACCTAGAAGACTTCTTTTAGCTCAGAATATCTAGTTGTTCATTGCTTATCAGTCAATCGTGGGTCTTGTTAAATCAAGGGCACCAGAATTTTGGTTTGTGTACAATGACCATGTCAGTTTTCTAGGGTGGCCAGATAGTTTAATATCATCCTATTCCAATGATGACACGAAGACTCTTGAAAACACTATGAAGCATTGCTTCTTGGTAAGAGTGCGAAGAAATCATTGCCAGGAGGCCTACAGAGCAAAGTAGGCCTCCTCAACCACACATGCACATGCTGAGGGCAGCTTCTCATCATCATCATCATCATCATCATCATCATCATCATCATCACCATCATCATCATTATTATTATTATTTGTTCTATTTACATCCCAAATGTTGCCTCTTATTCATGGTGCTCCCTGGCAGAGTTCTCCCCTTTCCCCCTTCCCTTTATCTCTGTCTCTCAGAGATAAAAGTGCTCCCTCCCAGGCATCCTCCCTCTCTTGGGCATCAAGTCTTTACACGATTAGGCACATCCTCTCCCTGAGGCCAGACAATTCAGTCCTCTGCTATGTATGTGCCAGGGGTCTCAGACAGCCCATAATGCTCTTTGGTTAGTTGTTAGTCTTTGGGAGAGGGCTCTCCCAGCAGATGACTTAGGCAGATTCAGATACTTACAGATAAGCTCTGGACTGAGGTCTGGGATCCTATGGAAGAGTTAGAAGGTTTGAAGGAGCTGAAGGGAATGACAACTCCCTTCAACTAGCTGGGACCCTGGGAGCTCCCAAGGGCTGTTTCTTGCCTTATTTATGGACCTATGCAGAGAGAGAGAGAGAGAGAGAGAGAGAGAGAGAGAGAGAGAGAGAGAGAGAGAGAGAGAGAGAGAAAGAGAGAGGAGAGAGAGAGAGGAGAGAAGAAAGAGAGAACCTACTCTTGTCTAGAAAACAGGGAAAGGGGACTACTGCTATGAGGGAATGGAAGAGAAAGGGGAAAGGGGGAAGGGGGGAACAAAGTCTCCTTCTCTCCCCCTCCCCTTCTCCCACTCCCCTCCCCTTGTATTTCTCTTCTATCTTCAATTACAGCCTGTCAGGATGGCAAGTACAGGTTCTGGAGGCACATGACTGCCTAGCAGTGCCAGCACCAACAGAAAGAAGGAAAAGCCATGTGTGTGGAAAATCGGTTTTGTTAGCCAAAGGAACAGGAGAAAGGGACCAAAGGGTGGGTGTCAGCATCTCATTGCTGGGCGGACGAGACAGCTAAGCTGATGAGTGCAATTGCTTCTTAAGCATGAGGCCTTGAGCTCGCTGCCATGTCTGCCCCCACATCAAGGTCGTGGTGCAGTTGCACTTAAGCCCGTGCCTGCAGCAGCCTGAGAGCAGAGACAGACGGTCTCTGTGACTTTCTGTCCTCTGCCTTGCTTCAGATTCAGTGAGAGACCTGGTCAGGAGGGAAAAAGATGAAAAGGTATTTCCTGGCCTCTGTTTGTGAACTTTTGTACACATGTACATGCGCACACGTGCACGAGCGTGCACACCACACACACACACACACACACACACACTACTTATTACAACTTACTAATTCTTTCCTTTTTAAAAAAATCTTTTCTGCTATGCTTTTCTCTCTACTCTGTTTTCCTGACAATGGCTGCAGTATCCTCTGTTTGTACAGCAGTACAGATTTAAGACTCTAAGAGGAGCCGAGTTTTTCAGGTCAAGGAATCAGAAAACAGGTGCATGCACTGGAGAAGGACTGCACAGTGTGAGATAAAGCCACAGAGAATACCCCCTAGCTCTGGCGAAAATGGAATTGACATTCACCTTAAGAATCTGCAGAGCATACTCAAAGCAGCAGAGCAAAGTCTTAAAATGATAGAAGCCATTGCATAAGGTCCAGACTATCCCCTCAAACTCATAAGCAGAGTAGATGCTGGCTAGCTCAGTGAACTGTAAAGAGTGAACTCAAGTTGAGACCACTGTTAAGAAGGCCAGTGTGAGAAGCTAGCACTCTTTCAACACTAGGGCAATCATGCTAGGACTGAAAACCCAACATTCAAAATGTTTAGAAGATAACCTGAGATTGTTATGTCACCTGAAAATTAATGAAAATTCTAAAGTGAAAAATATTACCCAGTACCAACTCTGAGTTGGAATAGCTGTTGGTGTTATAAAGGATTTTAAAAGCTGCTGTTGTTCTCATATTTTATGTAGGAGATAAATGCAAAGATAGATGAGAGAGAGGAGAGAGAGAGAGAGAGAGAGAGAGAGAGAGAGAGAGAGAGAGAGAGAGAGAGAGAGCAGAGTCAAATACACTCTGACTGAGTGAATTCTAAGTGATTAGGATTCTCTGGAGGATTTGATCATAAAATCAAGATGGCAGAGAGCAGTGAAATTCACGCTGAGAGGCAGGGATATCAGCCAATTTTGGCATTACTGTGACCACACACTCTTTAGCAGAGTAACTTAATGAATGGAAGTCTTATTACAACTCATGGTTTCTGAGAAGGATTCTGTCTCGTCTTGTGGCCTCTTGCACTTGGACTGAGCATCATGGGAGTGTGAGCACGTGGCAGAGGAGAGCGATTCAACTCATGACTTAGTGTAGGTAAAGAGACAGTAAACACTGTAATCCTAAGGGCTTCTCTACCATTATCCAAAGTGATCCAGTGCAGTCAACTGAACTTCTTAAGGCATTGCTACTATCTGAGGACCAAACATTGAAACCAGGAACCTAGGGCAAACATATGTATTTATTTTCAACTTTGAGACAAAGTCTCAAAGTCACTATGAAGTAGAGGAGGGACTTGAACTGCTGAACCTTCTGCCTCTATTTCCCAAATGCTGGATTACAGGCATGAGCTATCATGACGAGTTCATATTTAAATCAGATTGGATTAAAAAATTAAATGTATGTTGGTCAAGAATCGTTTGTATTATCTTAAGGATTGTATGTTTGTGGTAGTTAGAATCATGGTAGAAAAAAATCATTAAGAGGAAAGGAAAAACAGTGTTTAGAAATTTCTCAGATTGGCTAGAAAATATAAGCTGTTCAGTGAAAATCAAGATAAACTCAGAGAAAACTATTCCCAAACACATCACAGAGAAAGCACTGCAAGAAAACAATCTCAGACGTTGCCATGGCAAATGGCATATTACAAATTGGTAAGCAATACTTTACATTACTGCAGAATCCACATCAGAGCCATGCAGCCCTCAAGACTATGATTGACTCTTCCTGAAGAGCACAGAAAGAAGAATTACACAGCTGGCGTAAGTTTTAACACACTAGATATATTTGTTCGTGGACATAAAGAGAGTGCGGCTTAGTATTCTACTAGATATTTCCCGCATGTTTCTTGTTGTCATCGTATGCTCCTATTCAGGATGAAGGTAATATTTAGAAATACTCTTATATGAAGAAAAACAATGAATTATTACAAATAGGGTATAATGAATGCAAAATAATTTTCAAGATGATAGAAACTGATTCCAGGGAGGGGTTTAGAAGTTCATTATTGTAGCAAGAACAAGAATAAATATTAATCATTTTTCATCCTACAAAACCTTTCAAATATGCATGATTGCTGAAAAATAAAATTGTAGCATTGTGCCCTAGGCTTTTCCATATGCATGCCCATGTGAGCCTAGTCTTTGACCGTGAAAAATTTAACTATAAACCAGTAGAGAAAGAAACCTGAAAATTTGCCAAGTATTAAAATATTGGAAGCTATACTTTTAAATAATCCACAGATAAAGGAGATTTAAGGAAAACTCATGGCAGTAAATATTTATTGTACAAAAGAGGAGATATCTTAAGTCAATAATCTGAGTGCTTGCCTGAAATTGGAGAAAAAGCAAAGCCCACAAAACCCAATGAAATAATAAAAATAAACCAAAGTTTACTTAATTTTTAGCATTTATTAAAAGGATTAGGAGAGAGGCAAGGGAGAGGAGAGTGAGGAGGGCGGGGGACAGAGACAGAGAATCAGAGATAGACACACAAAAGAGAGAGGCAGAGATCTTATTTGTACATACATGCCCATATATACACAAACAATAGGAATTAACTCTCTCCAACTTGGGGTTTGAACTCAGTGGAAAGTCTTGGAAGCAAGTGCCTCCATCATGTGACTCCAGTTCCAGTAGGTCCTTGATAATTTTATTACATTTGAGATACCCACTTTTAAATGCAATGTAATGATTCTTGGGGTCTCAGTTGCATCCCACAGAGTCTGCATAGCTGCACTGTATTTTCACGCCCCATTCCTACCCTGCAGCCTACGCAGTAAATAAAGGGAAGGTGCATGTTCAGTGGCCTCCTCAGATGGCGTGGGATCATTTTCACGTCATTACACTTACACTCATGGGATGCTAGGAGACAGTGCCATGACAACAGTTATCAGCATTCGGTTATTTTTAAGTCTCATAAGCCATGTTGGGCATAGGAAAAGAGTTGAAATACATGTCAGATTCTGCTCTATTAGAAATATTGGGGAGTCATTAAACCTATGAGTCCACCTTCCTAGAACTTTTAGAGTTAGAGGATGGGGAGGTGTGGAGAGAGAATTTCCTCTCAGCAAACAAAAACGTGTAGTTTCTGTTGCCTTATTAAAACAAGAATTACTTTGATGATGTGTACTTGTGTGTGTGTGGAGGGGTGGGTGCGTAATGTGTCTGCTTGTGCTTTCTTCACAAAGAAGCAGGGGAGCTTCTGAAACTGGATAAGTGTTTTTGAGATGCCCAGCACTGGTACTTAGAATTGAACACAAGTCGCATGTAAAAATAGTGTGGGTTCTAAACCATAGAGCCACCTCTCCAACACGTTGTCTTCATGTCTCTGGTCACCAGTCTCACTAGAAAGGTGGGAACTCTCTGTTCCTCATGTGTCATGTAGGCTTGGCGGTTATGGTGGGAACTGTATATGATGACACCTTTAGGCTTTATATTTCTGATGCTCACACCTTAGACCCAAACCATTTACTACAGGTAAACTTTTGAAACTGATAGTGAAAGTTTGAACATCTTTTTAAAGGGCATGACCTATCTCAAACTAGAAAAAGGACCAGGGCACACTTAAAAGTGTCAATGAATGCAACTGGTTAACACCACTTCAGTTTCTACAGATCCATGCCAAGAAGGAACTGTAAACATGTTCACTGTGTATGGCTGAGGGGACTCAAGTGTCACTGCATGCGATGCACACACCAACTCCCAGTAATTAAGAAGCTGAGGATTCTCCCTTTTGTACTCACAATCACCATTTATGCCTTATGACAATTGGCAAACAAATTCCAAAGTACCATCTACCTAAAGATGATGGAATAGTAGAATTTATCCAACTACCTTTAACAAGAAATCACCTTTTCAGACAATATACTTGAGGGGATAGTTAAGCCCAATGTACCAGAGTAGAGTGCAAACCACCAAGGACAGGACAATAATGTTGTTTACTATTGATATTGTAACGTTTATAATGATATCCATTACTTTACTTTTTTGAGACAGGGTCTCATGTAGCCAAGGAGGTCGTTGAATTTCTATTCCTCCTGTCTCTAAGTCGTCATTACTAGAATTATAAATATGCTCTTCTGGGCCTAAAATATTTATTCTTTTTTGTACTTATTGTCAAAGACAGGTCTTGACCAAAATTTATTTTCAGATGCATTTTATGACAATAGAGTGTTTGTTACCCTCATTGTGAAATAAAACATATTAAAAAATGATAGAAGTACAGTGATGTAGGGGCTGCAGGAGGATTATGACAAACACTGTTAGGACCTGGCTGTGTCAGACAGATTGTTAGACTGTGGGACAGAGCACTGAAGCCAGTGTTGGGCTGTCACTGTTTGCAGTAAAAGATTCACAGCTGCCTTTCATAGTCTCAGTTTTACACTCTCGTCTCATGAGGTCAAAGGTGAAATAGGATATTATATCTATCTGTACATACACATGCTTTGTCTCTGTTGACAATTGTTTTGGAGAAGAATGTGAAAGTAGCTTCAGATGATAGTATCACAGATACTGATACAACACAGATACAACAGATCACAGTTTATGGGAAACTTAAACAGATTCTGTGTCACGTAAGTACATATAGTATATTAGTTTCAAAATATGATTTAGCATTTTAAAAAATTCAATACTAGGGAAAAGTTAGGTAGTGTAAGGCTCATATGGTGGTTCCTGGTGCAGAGAAACCTAGATCCTATATTTCTGTGTATCATCTTCAACAACTAGCTTCCATCCTTAATGTTGCCTGGTGCTTGAAGCTGCTTTAGTTGTGGTAAACACATTGCCTCATTCTGTCTTCTAGATAGGTGTGTGTGTGTGTGTGTGTGTGTGTGTGTATCCTAAATCCTATTCAATCTCATTCCAAGGGGTCTCCTACATATACCACTAATGAGTTCCAATACCACCAGAGCTCCTCAGTTTACCTTTTATAAGTCATATCTACATCCCCTTCATTGTCTCCTAGCTCCACCCATAACCTATAATCCTCTGGGATGGCACTTTTTTTTTCTCAGCATAATTCCCTGAAGTCTCAATTAATCTGTTACATGTATCAATTACTTGTTTCCTCTTGTTGCTGGTAGAATTCTGGGGCCTGGATGGGTCCTCACTTGTTTTTAACATTTCCTTGTTGATGGATATCTGTTGTGATTTTGATTTTCTGTTCTTCTATGCAAAGCTGAAATATTGTTGTTCAGGTTTTGTGTGAACATAAGCTTTCACTTCTCTTGGGTGAATTCCTGAGAGGGAGGGTAGTCACCGTATTACAGGTGATTGCAAGTTTAGTTTACTCAGTTGTTAAATGGTTTTCAGTGTGTGTCCCAGTTTATTTGGCTGCCAGCAATGCATAGATGATCCTATTTGCCTGTCCTTTCTGGTTTATAATGTGATGTTAACGTTTTCATCAATGCCAGCATAATGAAAGGCATAACTTCCTTTTATAAGCCATTATTTCATCTGTGTCTGAGGATATCTGCCATTGTACATTTATGCCCTTGTAGGTATCATTTTAATACCTTATCAATTTTTATTTTGGAGAATCTATGATAAATTTCTTCCATCCAGAATCAATACGTGTTTCTTAACAAGGCATTGTTCCAATTCCTTTGGGGAGATGTTCAATTTTGTATTCTTTCTGGCTGTTTCAAAAATGTTTGCCAAAGGCGCCTGATTTACAGGCTTGATTCCTACTCTATGGTAAAATTGATACTTTAAGACATAGGAACCGCTAAGATTCTTAAGTCATTTGTAATTGAAGGGGACAGTGGTACCCCAGTCTCTTTCTTTTGTCTCCCATGATTCCTGGCCATACATCTGAAATATTCTAACATAAGTCCAAAGCAACAGTACCAACCATTGATGGGTTAGAACCTCTAGAGTTCTAAGCCAGAATAAGTATCTTCATTTATAAGTTGGTTATCTCAAATATTTGTTAGAGTGACAAATTGTAGCCATTCAAGATTAGAATATTTAATAGGAATATGTATTTAGAAGGGGGGTATATTTGTAACATGGAAACTGTAAGCACATATATTTCTTTTATTTTTTTATTAAATTAATAAAATTTATTTTAAAATATATAACTCAGTATTGACATTTTTAAGTCATTAAAATAATTTATAATAGTTAGGTGCCTCTTAAATATACTTGATATCTTCTGAAGCTAAAAGTAATATGCACTCAACCAGTTTTTAAAATCTATTTGGAACATTAAACATGGTAGAAGTAGAAAAAAATCTCTCTTGAAGTCCTCTATAAAAGGAAATTGTGACAGTTTTCTCATTAGACAGAAACTTTCCATCTCCAAGGGAGAATGTGCAGCGTAACTGTGGCTTCATAGAAGGAATTGGGTAGTGTTCCTTCTGTTTCTATTTTGTGGAATAGTTTGAGGAGTATTGGTATTAGGTCTTCTTCGAAGGCCTGGTAGAATTCTGCACTAAACCCATTTGGTCCTAGGCTTTTTTTCATTGGGAGACTTTTAATGACTGCCGGAATTTCTTTAGGTATTATGGGACTGTTTAGATAGTTTATCAGATCCGGATTTAACTTTGGTACCTGGTATTTGTCCAGAAAAATTTCCATTTCATCCAGATTTTCCAGTTTTGTTGAATATAGGCCTTTGTAATAGGGTGTGATGATTTTTTTGAATTTCCTCAGTTTCTATTGTTATATCTCCCTTTCCATTTATGATGTTGTTAATTTGAATACTGTCTCTGTGCTCTCTGGTTAATCTGGCTAAGGGTTTATCTATCTTGTTGATTTTCTCAAAGAACCAGCCCCTGGTTTTGTTGTTTATCTGTATAGTTCAAGCCTGTGTCAGTACTCCTGGGAGACCAATTCTCTCTGGCAGGAATATGGGAATGGAGAGCTATGGCACAGGGTCAGCTCCAGGGCGTAGACAGAATCTGGAAGGATCCTGTTCCCAGCTCTTCCTTTTTTCCTGTGTCCTGATGGCTCTGGGCACGTCCCACTTGGCCAGCAATTTGAGCTGAAGTTTTGGTCTTATCCTTGCTCACAGGTATGCCCATATTCCCAGGAATCCAGCTCTCTTCTGATGACACAGGATCAGATAAAGTTGCAGTGCACAAATATTTTCAATACTAATATTATATGAGCAATGAAAGACTAGATTTGATCATTAACTTTGTGAAAAGATATTAAGGTGACAAAGTAGATCATGGCAAATTATGTAGACTTGCAATTTATTAGGAAATTGCCATTCTGATGGACTAACCATCATTGGCTAAATGTTATCCCTTAAAAATCCAGATCCCTCAACAGCAAAACTGACTTTAATAATATTAACATACTAGGGTTCTGCTTTGGTTGCTGTTGTGATCGCTGTGAAGAATGCTCTTGGTTTTGTTGTTTGACCCAGTAGGTGAGGCATGGTGTCAAGAACACCTGTCTGTTCTGGTACACGAGGAAAATGGTTCATATATGGTGGAACAGGAAGCAGAGGAAGTGTTGCAGGATATTTGACTATCTGTGGACCCCCAATATTTTGTTATTTGCTGAAAACCTGTTTCTAGTTGTGTGGCTCAGCCCTTAGCGTACCCCTTTAATCCTTCTGGCTGGAATACAGACATGCCCTTAGTACATTTTAATCCCAAGCAATGAAGGTAAAGTTAGTTTGTACAAGGAAATATCCGTGTTTGAAAGTGATATGGAATTGAGTGGTAGACAAATTGATGAATCAGGGAAAGATTTAACAACATACAGCATCCACAACTCTCAGGAGAAAAGAGGACAGAGAGGCAAGATAGCAGAGAACACCAGCACAGATGGAGAGAGGAAGAGGAGGCAGTTTTAACTGGGAAAGTTTTACAGAGACAGGCTGAAGAGAGAACAATCTAGACACAGGTAAAAACTAAACAAGACAGAGAATGAGAAGGACCCAAAAGACTGGAACAGACTGCCAAGTTCATATAAAGTCAAGCAAAGCAATTCAGTCAGAGATCTAGAGAGAAGCCAGATTGAATCAGTCAGCTTGGAGAGGAGCCTGAGCCAGACAGCCAGAGCTCAGGAAGAACAAGACAGGGTGAGCTTAGTCAGAAGTGAGTCTCAGAGTCTGAGAACATTTTAGACCTAGATTAGCCAGTATAGAGGCTAGAAGTATCCAGAACTAGGCCTTGGTTAGCAGAGGGAGGCAGTAATCCTTGGGGAAGACAATTACATCAGCTGGATAAAAGTTAGTTTCATAAGGAAGGGCAATATAATCTGCCTTCTTCCCCCATTTTTATTCAGTCTGCATCCCTCACCAGGGGAGCAGTGCCACTCATTTCCAAGTGCCCCCCCCCTTTGCTTAAGCCTTCCTGGAAAATCTCTTCCAGGTATTCATAAGAATGGAATTCTCAGAGATTATAAATTCAATCAAGCAAAGAAGAATAACCAATAGAGGTCCCCAGGTTACTATATGGTTTATAGCTTAGATGAAGTATTTTAAAATATTTAATAAAATCCATCAAAATTAGATTTCAACTGGTTTTATTTAGGTCAAGACAAGGAAAAAAAATCATCTCAGTTGCTCTTTAATCTCTAGTTGCTTTCCAGGTTCAGAACATGAACATTTTAGTAGGATTGATTGTTTTAGCTAACAACATAATGTTCAGAAAGTAGGATAAATAAACTTTTATTTTTTCATATAGTTCTACATAAGTACAGATAACACAATTTTTCTATGAAACAAGCATAGATTTAGATGAAAGTAGGCGTAAGTTATTTACTTGAATATTAGTACTAGCATATTGATTTTCTTGGGGCTCTAACATAATAATTTCATAATAATACTGATCTATTCACAGAGGTAAATGAAAAAATTTCAGATGTTTTATAATGTAATTCTTGCCTAGAGTGAAGTTTGAAAATTCTACATGCTTTTTACATAACTAAGAACAACCATGTGAACAACTCTGAAATGTACTGGGTATGGACCAGTGTGGATTTGCCTGGGCAAAAAAAGAGAACTGTGAAATAAATTATTAGAATAAGGAATGCCATTTTATACGTACTTGAGAAAGAATGTCAGGGGAGAATATCGAGTTTGAGGATTTATTCAGTATACAGCTAACTCTGGACAGTTATTAGTTGTTATGCTCATAAAAGACCCAAATACAAGAAAACCTAAGGGTTCATAGGAAAAAAGCCAAAGATATATTACCGATATGAATGAACTCAGGATTCCGATGGTAAAGAGATATGCAATAAGGAGAGGAGAGTTAAACATGAGACCCAAACAGTTTTGAACTTCAATATAAGGAAGTAAAAACACTAATTATATTGTCATCTCTTGTATCTGCAATCTAGTAAAATAACAATTCTCCATAAGAAAGACAGAGACAAGCACCAGAAAGGGCTTGACCCTAGTTTGAAAAAACAGTTTCTTAGATGGGGAATTCAGCAAAATGAAAGCTTCACCTCCCCTGTGCTTTCCTTTACTCAAAGAGTGAGAACTGACAGTCCCTTTTCCTATGACATAAATTGGCTAGGTTTGTGTCTGAGGATGATATATTGATTGTTGGAGAAAAGCCAACAAAGTGTAGAGGAGGTCATGTGGCTCACAGTCTAGCTGAAGCTGATGACCGTGCAAGTAAACTATGACTGATACTTAAGGTTCTGCTCTGCTTCCCCCTGTGGTGACAGTGACACTTTCTGTTCTTGTCAACTTGTGTTCTGTCACTGCTGTGAGGAGGCTCTGAAGAGGGTGTTCGGGCTGAAAATAAGAACATGCTGCTCTTGTTTATATCCGTGATGTGGGTATGCTGGAGAGTCACTTGTCCTTGACAGCAACAATGAGTTTTCCCAGCCAAGCTGTGCTTGCTTCCTCTGTGTATGGTTCAACATCATTGGGGTCGTGGGAGTCAAAGGCTGAGATGTTTATTTAAAATACAGAGATTTTTTTAAAAATCTAGATACCCCTAAAAATGAAAAAGAAATCATCAAATTCATCAATGTGTGTTGTCTTCCGAGGTGGATTCTTTGGTAATGAACTAGAAGCAGTGGGAAGTTATGGTCTTGCGGTTCTGAAGATTTGGAGTTAACACCAAGATTTTGACACTATTGACCTCTTCTGAGAGCCATGGGGAATGAATTTGTCCCAGGTCTCTCACCTGGTTCCTGGCAATCACTGCCACTCCATGATAGCATAATTCTAATGATCTCATCTGAGTATCAGCGGATATGGTAAATAGCACATACACAAATTTCAATAATTTCTGAGTTAAATGGTAAACTAGAGAAATGTTAATTTTAGTGATAGACAAAGTGATTCAAAATGGTAAAGCTGTTAGGGCAAGAGAATAAAAGGTAACGAAAAACTTTTCAGTGGATTGCATAATACACACTGTTGAATACAAGTTTTAGAAATACCAATAATCTTTTAGCAAGATGATTGTATATTGTTGGATAATATAGGTATATAAAAAGATGTCTTTACTATGTCTCTGGTAGTAGAATACCAGAAAACTCAAAAGAATAAAAGCAATATTTAAAGCACTTGAAGAACAAGCACACTATTTCAGGTCATCTAAGTATGCAGTGACTTTCTTTTCATGAGAAGTAACAGAAAGGACACAACATCAAAGGCTTGACAAAAAATAGAGCACACAGTGAGACATTTGCATGTGAAAGATGGAGGCCTAGGCTATCAATAAAGAGTTCCCCAAAACTTGTCTGGGGTGCACTGGGTACACAGAATCCAGAGAGCTCAAAAGGAACTGTGAGAAGGCCTGAGGAAATAGTGGGTGCAGGAATTAGAAAACCAGGAACCCTGTGCCCACATCCTCAAGGGTCTTCCCCAGTTTCTTTTCTATTAGTTTCAGTGTGTCTGGTTTTATGTGGAGGTCCTTGATCCACTTGTAGTTGAGCTTAATACAAGAAGATAAGAATGGATCAATTCACATTCTTCTGCATGCTGACCTCCAGTTGAACCAGCACCATTTGTTGAAAAGGCTATCTTTTTTCCACTGGATGTTTTCAGCTCCTTTGTCAAAGATCAAGTGACCATAGTTGTGTGGGTTCATTTTTGTGTGTCTTCAATCCTATTCCATTGATCTACCTGCCTGTCACTATACCAATACCATGCAGTTTTTAACACTATTACTCTGTAGTGCTGTTTGAGGTTTGGGACATTGTTCCCCTCCTGAAGTTCTTTTACTGTTGAGAATAGTTTTAGCTATCCTGGGATTTTGTTATTCCAGATGAATTTGAGAATTGCTCTGTCTAACTCTATGAAGAACTGAGTTGGGACCCTTGAGGAAGTGGGAACAGGGGAAAAGTTCCTGAACAGAACACCAGTAGCTTATGGTCTAAGATCAAGAATTGACAAATGGGACCTCATAAAATTACAAAGTTTCTGTAAGGCAAAGGACACTGTCAAGCAGACAAAACGGCAACAAATTGGGAAAGGATCTTCACTAACCCTACATCTGTCAGAGGGCTAATAGCCAATATATACAAAGAACTCAAGAAGTTAGACTCCAGAGAGCCAAATAACCCTATTAAAATGGGGTACAGAGCTAAACAAAGAATTTTTACCTGAAGAACTTTGAATGGCTGAGAAGCACCTTAAAAATTATTCAGCATCACTAGTCATTAGGGAAATGCAAATCAAAACAACCCTGAGATTTCACCTTACATCAGTCAGAAAGGCTAAGATTAAAAACTCAGGAGACAGCAGGTGTTGGTGAGAATGTGGAGAAAAAGGAACACTCCTCCACTGCTGGTGGTAATGTAAGTTGGAAGAACCACTCTGGAAATCAGTCTGTCGGTTCCTCAGAAAACTGGGCATAACACTTCCGGAGGACCCTGCAATACCACTCGTGGGCGTATACCCAGAGGATTCCCTGGCATGCAATAAGGACACATGCTCCACTATGTTCATAGCAGCCGCTTTTAATAGCCAGAATCTGGAAAGAACCCAAATGTCCCTCAGTGGAGGAATGGATACAGAAAATGTGGTATATTTATACAATGGAACACTATTCAGCTATTAAAAACAATGAATTCATGAAATTTTTAGGCAAATGGTTGGATCTGGAAAATATCATCCTAAGTGAGGTAGCCCAATCACAAAAGAACACACATGTAATGCAGTCACTGATAAGTGGATATTAGCTCAGAAGCTCTGAGTACCCAAGACACAATTCACAGATCAAATGTCTCCCAAGAAGAAGGAAGGAGAATTGCCTGGTCCTGGAAAGGCTTGATCCAGCATTGTAGGGGAGTATCAGGACAGAGAAGTAGGAGGGGGTAGATCAGAGAATGGGTGGAGGGAAGAGGGCTTATGGACTTTTGGGGAGGGGGAACCAGAAAAGAGAAAATCATTTGGAATGTAAAAAAAGAATATAGAAAAAAAAAGAAAACCAGGAACAAAGGAAAAGTAGGGACCAAGCTTTGAATAAAAGTGAACATTTAAGTAGAAGCTGTTGAATAGACTTTAAAGCAGTCAGATCCGAGATACCATTAACTTCAGGCTTTATTAAGTGTTAATTATAAACAGTAATTTTAACTAGTAAAATAAGAAATCTTGGTTTGTTAGAAAAAATAAGTTAAATATAAGATCAACTTTTATTGTGAGAAATGAGAGGGAATAGATACAATAGATGTTGTACACCACCCACCCACCCACCCAACCAACCAACCCAACCAACCAACCAACCAACCAACCACCCACCCACCCACCCAACCAACCAACCCAACCAACCAACCACCTACCCAACCAACCAACCCAACAAACCAACCAACCAACCATCCAACAAACAAAAACCATTAAGAATTGAATCAAAATCCACAATTAAAAGCAGTTAAGTAGCAGTTAAGAGCACTCTCTGCTCTTGGAGAATATCTGGGTTCAATTCATAGTACCTATATCTCAGCTCACAATCATCTTTAACTAGATCAAAGGGATCTAAAACTCTGTTGTGACCATCTCAGGTACCCAACACACGTACATGCATACATACATACATACATACATACATACAGACAGACAGACAGACAGCTGAAAACATTAAAATTTTTAAATATCTAAAACTGAAATGTAATGGTACATGCTTGTTTCATGTTTGCTTATGGGATTTCAGAGGATAACTATATTGGCATATATATTATGAAGTGAGACAGCCGGAAAAGAATAAAGCCTCTAAAGTTCATAAAAAGCATATTGAGCTTTGATTGGAAATATAGTATGCAAGGCAGGCATGGTGCCTCAAACCTGTAATGCTAGTGATTCAAGAAGCTGAGGCAGAAGGATCACAAGTTCGAGGCCAGTGTAGAAAATGTAATAAAACGCTACCAGAAAAACATTTAAAGGGTGGTAATGATGTTCTTTGACAGATGCAATGCCCTGGGTACCATTTACATGTGCAAACATGAACAAAAGGAAACAAACATGAACAGAGATGTAGAAGGGGAAGACATGGATTGGAAAATGAGCAGCACTTCTGACATTTAGGGCATTAACAAAGCTTCTTTCATAGTGGAACTGAAAGCCACAGCAAAGATATGCAGAGAAAACACATGCTGGGAACATGATGACGCCCTTCAACTGTTCAGTGAGAGACAATTATCCATGAGACTGTGCAAGCCCAGAACCTGGCCAAAGAAACGAGGTTCAGAGCAGAGCAGGGCTTACCAACCCTAGCATGAACAGCTGCTGAAATCTAAGATTAAACAAAATCCTCAAGGCATGAAGGGAGAAGCCAACTGGGGACATCTCTTCAGAAAGGTAACAGAGGTCGGTGAGAAGAAAGAAGCATGACACCCCAGTGTCCTGCAAATTGTTATTAATTTCTATCTTTCTTCTCTCTCCCTCTCTCTGTCTCTGTCTCTGTCTCTGTCTCTCTCTTTCTCTCTCTCTCTCTCTCTCCCCTTCTCCAGGGTCTCACTATGTAGCTCTGGCTGGCCTCAAACTCACAGAGAAGCTGTTTGACTCTGCCTCTGAAATGCTGGCATTAAAGTATGCATTACCATATCTGGACTTCTGTCTATTTATATTACTTTTTGCTCTTAAACTTATATTTTTTATGTCTGAAATAGTATATCTTACTGATTTCCACTCATTTTATTTAAAAAAGTATTTCAAAAGCTCAATTTACCTATGGATTTTCATATTCTAATATGAATTTTCATATTTCTATTTCTAATATGAAATATCTTTGTTATAACTTAATTTTACTTCTCAAAAATTTCAATTTTATTATTAAATCATTCATTTTTTTTCTTTTCAGCTTAAACTTAGTCAAATTTTCTCAAAAATCTATGAATAAAAGTCTTGGAATTTTATTGAACCTGTTTTATACTATATAATATGTCTATAATTTTTATGAATAGTTCATATAATCTCAAGAACTATGGAAATACTTTGTGAAATTGAGACTAAATATATGCTCATTAAATTGCTTGCTTAATGTTAGATTTTTGTATTTCTACAGTAAAAGGCAGCTAAATTAGGCATGACTTAACGAAGTCAAAGAACTGTATTGATTTCCTGTCACTATGATATGTTTGTCAATTATTTGCTATGATTCTGAGATAAATGTTTATATAAAAACTTTATATTATTGGTAGCATGAAAGCTTATAATCATGTCTTTTGTTTGTATAGCAATTGTTTTTAATCCACAATAATATAATTAGCAATTGACTAATCAATGAGATAGCTAGTATGCTACTACCTGTTACTGTGTTTTAATTGTAACCTGTGACCTGATATTTGGTAAATCACTGGCAACATTCTCAGTTAGACTTAAAGTTTTCATATGTCATCCTAATGTTCAGCTTTAATATCTTTATATAAATTAGCACTGTATACTCACATAGATGTTGGATATATAAACCCAATCCAGTGCTGTGGGATTTATAGTTACTTAATGATTGTTTATAAAGCATTAAAGAGATTCATAAATTACATTATCATTTGGTCTCTTATACTTTGCTGTATTGTACTATTCTAATCTATAGCTGACGAGTTTAGTTTTATGTGATACCTTTGGCCTTTGTCATCCTTATCAAGAGATAATCACTCATAATTATGGAGAGTGAGGATTAATCAATCTGTTTGTAGGACCCTGACTCCCTACGGACGTTCGCTGTTAATAAGTCTGAATTCCTGCCAAAACAAATATGTTGAAATGTATTTTGCAGCTATCTATATAAATTGATCTAATGCACATATAAATGCATCCCACTCTACTACTAGAATTGTAATTTAAGCAATGATCTTCTAATATGAAGTATGATGGAAAAGCAATGAGGCTTCCGCAGAAGTGATACCTGGAATGCCCTCAAATCCACTGTGTCTCCTGCATTACAGTCCAAACGTATTGAAAATTATGCTTTGGGTGGAGCATGGAAATAAATATGTTGACCTCAGCTTAAAGTACTTTAACATTAGATAATTTTATATTGATTTATTTTCAAATTCAGGCTCATGATGGCTATTCTTGTTTGCCAACTTGACTATATCTGAGTGAACTAAAACAAAGGGGGCTGCGTATACCTGTGAGAGAATTTTCTATTGTGTAATTAAATAAGTTGAAGTAAGAACAGTTACATTTAATTCAGATATTTAGAGATGAGAAGATACATTATTAATATAGATTTTTGAGATGGGGAGATCCACCTTTAATCTGGGCTATACCTTTTCCTGGAAACCTAAGGACACAGAAGAAGGAAGCTGGCTCTCTCTTTGCTGGTTTGTTCTTGCTTTCCTTGGCAAGTCCATTCTTTCATGGGCATTGCAGCCTATTTCTTCAGGATTCCAGCATTCATTGAAGACCATCTGAGACATTCACATTTGTGGACTGAACAAATCTAGAGTTTTGAACTTTCTGTTGATGCAAAGCCATTGTTGGACTATCTGGACTACAGCCTGTAAAACACACACACACACACACACACACACACACACACACACACACACACAGAGTGTATACATGAATATGAGCATGAATCTGATATATAATAGCATATATTTAATAAATCATAATGTCAAAGACATATCATGTATATGATATATATTCAATTCTCTGCCTCTAGAGAACCCTGACCAATACAAGATGATGGCTGTTTTCTTGCAGATCTTCAATTTTTTTCTCACATTGTGAAAAATGACAGTGCCATGTTAAAGATTTCACGGATTATGTGAATCACTCTAGATATTATAGGAAGTTTTAACAAGTTTTAACAGTAGTAATTCTTCCAATCTATGGTCACAGAGAAGTTTTAATTTATTTATGTCAACTTGAGTTGCTTCCATTGAGCACTAGATATTTTTACAGACACTTCACCTCCAAGGTTAAATTTGTTCCTGTTATTGTAGTTTTGTAGCTGTTGATAACAGCTTTGTTCCTTTGATTTCCTCAGTTAGGTTACCATCATGCCTTAGAAATTACTCATTATTGGGTTTCTTGTGTATCAGGCAGTGTTACTAAGTTCCAAGGTTAGTCTGGTAGCATTTTCTCAGGACAGGAGATCTTGTCATTACCAGCAAAGAAAGATTCACTTCCTTCTTCTCAATTTGATTTTTTTAAATGTATTTACCTTTTAGGTTGTGCATCCTCTCTCGATAGAATTGCCAATAGTAGATTTAATAAAATGCTGAGAGCAGAGGGCACCACCCAGTGATGTACAGTCCCTTCCCCTTCCACAACACTGGAGAGGAAGCTGGGCTTTGAATCTGGGCGTGCACATCCCTACGATGTCTCAGAGTCCCGTGGATGATGACTGAGGAGACAAACCACGCAGGAAACAGAAATTTAAGAAAAAAATGTTGAAAATGGCTGTCGTTCTTGTAGTTTAGGTTTTAGTGTAGCAGATGTTAATTTCTCCTCTCATTGTGTTACTACTGTTCTCATCTGGATTTTACTGTGCTGAAATTCATGTTCTCTATCAAATTACTAAGTGGGCATATGGTTTTCAAATATATAATTAGACATAAGAAAGAGTATTATTTTATTTTATTTAATTTATTTTTATTGAATATTGTCTTCATTTACATTGCAAATGGTAAAACCTTTCCTGATATCCCCCCTCCACTAAGGCCCCCCAACCCCTCCCCCTTTTCTTTCCCCCTGCCTCCACGTATATGCCTATCCACGCAACACACTCCTGCATCCCTGCCTCAGTTTCCCTTTGTTGGGGCCTCTGTTGAGCCTTTACCTGACCAAGGACCATTCCTCCCACTGATGCCCAACAAGGCCTTACTCTGCCACATTTTTGGCTGGAACCATGTGTGCTCCTTGGTTGATGGTTCAGTGTCTGGGAATCTTGGGGCGTCTGGGTGGCCGAAATCATTGTTCTTCCCATGGGGCTGTAAACCAAGAAGGAGTATTAAATATATAGTTTGATAAACAATTTTTAAAAACTGAAAACATCTCCAAGGTTCATTTATATATATATACATACATACATATATATATATATATATATATGCTTATTGTTTGCTGAACAAGTCCATTTTAAAGTTCAAATGATATTATTGCTCAAGATTTTGATACATCCTTCATGTGTATTAACATATTAGAAATGGGTTTTCCCACTTGTTTTTATCCATCAGCCTATGCAAACAACAATCTGCACATTACATTAAGGCAATGAATGCTGAGTTCATAAATAAAATCTGTTCAGGAGACATATTCATTTGCATGGAGCTATTTATGCACCCATAGATTTCCCAGTATATAAAATGACTACAAACCAGCAACAGATAAATATGCCACTATAGCTTAAATTTCATAAGGCTGAGTTTTCCTCCTAAGCACCCAAGGTAAACTTACTTTCTTTAATTTTTCCTAGTGTTACAGATTTTTTTTAAATGGCCAAGACTCAGTTCCCAGCTCCCACATGGTGGCTCACAGCTGTCTGTAACTCCATTTCTAGGGAATCTGACACCCTTTTCTGGCCTTCATAAGCACCAACCATGTATGTGGTACAATATGTGCATGCAAGTTAAAACACTCATACACCTAAGAGTAAAACATCATTTTTAAAGTCTATAATTGTAAATGAAATGTAGTGTGTGTGCATAAAGTAACTAATATACTCACCATTATATGTCATTAAATATAAATAAAAGTGACAATGACATACCATTATTAAATGGAGATGCTACCTATCAGAATGTCAGAAATCCAAAGCATCCACTCTAAATGATTGGAGAGTGTGTGGAGCAACAGGAATGCTTATCTGTGCTAGTAGACATGCAATACAGTACAGCCACTGTACCAGAGAGTTTTGCAATTTACAAAAAGACAAAACATATATATGTACCATACCATAATCATATTTTTAAAATGAAATTGGTTGAAACTTATCTACACAAAGATCCCTATAGAATGTTTATATTAACTTTAATTTTTAAAAATAGCCAACGTTTATAAGCCACTAAGGAATCCTTTAGCAGGAGAATGGATAAATAAACTAGTACATCCAAAGAAATGTTTTTTTTTCAGCAATAGGATGAAATGGATTATTAAGCTGTGAGAAAGCAAAGGCAATCTTAAATATATGCTACTAAGTAAAAGTAATCTATGTGGGAAGGCTATGAACTATATACTTCCAACTATATAGAGCCCTGTGGAAAAAATACGAACTATATTAATTGAGACCAAAGATTAAAATTGGAGAACTGAATAGGAAGCCACAAGTCCTTTTGGAAAATTTTGTGTTACATTGTAATAGTAGCTAAGTCTAATTACACATTAGTTATTTACACTCTATGATGGCTAAACAGTAGGGATTTTTGTTTGTTTATTTGTGTTCTAAGAACCACAATACCAACATTTTGCAGTGAGCCAAGAGAAATAAAACCTCTGTTAGAGAAATTTACAGAAGACAGCCATTAATTCTGGTTGGGGAAGAGTACTATGAAAGGTGTAAAAATGATGTTTGGCTAGGGTTTTTTTTTTTTTTTTGAGAAAGTAAAAAATATGAACTGCAGAGATGGCAACGACCGAAGCTTTTGCAAATGTGCTTCTTGCCATATGTTTGCCAGGTGATTGCTTTGGACTGGAAATCAGAGAGTATGTGATAGAGCAGCAGTAGGGAAGATTGAAGATGGACTCGTGTAATGTCATAGCTGCAGTGTGGTCTGGGCATCATTCTGCAGATAAAAGAGGAGAGTCGGAAGTAAACAGTATTGGTTATGGATGTTTGTTCAATCACCTAATCTCCAGACCTAATATGTTTCTTTTGTTTTTACACCTTAACAAGATCCTCACAGATAAATTGGAAACATGGATAAAATGTGGGAACAGGATCAATGATGATGGGGAGTGGCAATGAAGTCGCATGAGGAAACCTGGCAAATCTGACTCTGGAGACCAGCATCAGGGTGCAGATCTGAGTTTATTGCCCAGACTATTAGTTTATATATAGTGTTTGAGACAATCCCAAACCCTTACATCCTTGGCTAATTGCATCTAGCCACACTGCGAGGACTTCTGTGAAGATGGTGGAAGCAGCCACAGCCCTGGCCTCACTTCCTTTTTGTTGTCTCATGGAATTGCTGGCATCCATCTTAGATCTAATGCTGTGCACATCAGATCAGGACTCCCCAAGGAGTTGCAGGAACCTGGGGCATTTCCCTCTCTATTCCTCGTTTTTCCTTTATAAGGTTGATTTCCACATCATTTCCAAGAGTTTAGACTTTATGCTACTGAAAGTAAATGTGTGTGTGTGTGTGTGTGTGTGTGCGCGCGCGTGCGCACTCTCCCCTTACATGCACTCACACACACATGCACGAATATACTTGCCAATGTGCCTACACTGAGGCCAGAAAAGGATGTTTTCTGTCTTGTTCTATGATGTTCTACCTAATTCAAATGTAATAGGGCCTCTCACTGAACCTGAACTGAAAGCCAGTAAATCTTCCTATCTCTGCCTCCCCACACCCTCACAGGTTGGTTTACAGGCATTTGTGAATCTGTGCCAGTCATTTGCTATGTGTTCTGGAGATATGAAGTCACGTCCTCCATCACGTGATTTTTTTATCTACTGAACCATCGCCCACATCTTTTGTTAGGTTTTATGTTGGAAAATGGAAAAATGTACTATACTCTTTAGGTTGGTTTGGCAGTGGGTAGTAGAGTAGACTACAGATAAGTGGGGATAGTTGTCTGTAGAACACTCATTTTGTAGTAGAAACTTTAGGTAGGGCTGCACTGGAAATGAAAAGTAAATTGAAAGGAACTGTGTTCGAAGAGAAAATCTGGCGTCATAGTGACATAGTGGTCCTTGAAAAGTATGTGCAGAAGTATAAGGAGCCAAGTTTGGGGTTCACTATTTTAATGATTTTTCTAAGCTGCTTTGGATATTGTTAGATCTTAAATTAAATCCACGCTACATGTGTAAATAAACAATACTTTAAAGTACGATTTTGAGAATAATAGAGCTTTACTCTCAACAATGGCATAAGGAAAAGATGAAGACCAAGATGCTGCGATTGGGCCTCATGTTAGTATGATGATGACAGAAGTTCAACGACTGGAAGTGTGGGGCGTGAGTTGAGCTAAAGGTCTTGGAGACCCTGAAGGGATGGTAGAAGTTTGTGCTGCTCCAAGCTCCAGGCCCCTGTCATGTAGCTATAGTGCCATCATAGATTCGTAGCCATCAGTCACATAAGGGCAATACCCAAGCCCTTCCAAATAAGGTATGCCTTACATCTCAGACTGAGAAACAGGAAAGGAGATGTGATCACAGTCAAGTAGACTCTGAACAGAGATCTCCATGCTCATGAGATACCTAGAGGTCTAGAGGGCATTGCCAAGGCTTCCCTTCCCAGACATTCCTCCCTACAGAAGTTATTTATCTCAGGCCCACCCTTAGAAATAGAGTATGGTTTTACACATCCATTTTCCACCATGTCAATTATAAACTGTTTGGAACCATGGAATGCCTCTTTTCATCTAGATCCCCTGTGGGGAGCCATGGAGAAGGCCTTCCCCTACAGAGCCACAGTCTTGTCGTCCTTAGAAGGCCTCTCTGAGCTCCCAGCCACAACCTCCACCAAGCTTGGTGCAGTCCAGCCAAGGATTCTCACCCTGGGACCAGCCAAAACTTCCCCCCAACCCCGCCTCCCAACCCCCACCCTGGGCTAGATGCACCACTCAGTTCTCTGCTCCCAGGGCCGGGGACCCCTAAAGTAGCTCCTGCTGTTCCAAGCCTCAGACAGAGCTGTACCACCCTGGAGCAGTGCCTTGTTGCCAGCCCAGCACCCACCCCAGTGGTGGCATGGGGTAGTAGACCAACACAACCCTACAAGAAGTTCTAGTGACATGCCCCTGAAATCCCAGGACTTTGGATGTGAAGGTAGAGGGAGGATTAGGAGTTCAAGGCCAGGCTGGGATACAAATAATGTGTCTGTGTTCAGCCTATGCTCTGTGAAATCCTGTCTTGGAAACAACAGACACTACTAAAAACAAATGTCAGGAGAAATTTAATCTAGTGCATACATTTATCTTGTAAACATTAAAAGTCATTTTTACTGAATTCATTGAAAACTTTTCAACGGGGGAGTCTTAGTAAATGGTTAGAAATGTAGACCACCTGAACTGGATGAGCAACAAATTCTTCACAAAGTTACCTTCTTGGTGGGGTAATAAGGAGGTGAATGAAAAGGGATAATTTTTAATTTTTCAAAATGTTTTATTGAAGAAAATTCAGAGAATATGCTTTTATCATGGTTCCCCCCTCCAGTTTCTTTCAGATTCTCTGCACTTCCCTACCTGTACAAATTTATGTTTTTAGTTTTATATCTTTAAAACAAAGAAAATCCAAACAAAAAGAAGAAACACACATACACACACACACACACACACACACAGTGACAAAAACACAGAAATGGAAATAAAGAAAAATAAGAGTAAGACAGTAAATTCTCAAACACAGAAAAATAAAACAAAATCTACAAAAATCCTAGTGAGTTTGTTTTGTGTTGACCAACTGCCACTGGTCCTGGGACCTTCCCTTAAGTACAGTTAATATACTTAATAAGACTCCACTGGAGAACACTGGTTTTTCCTTTGCCAGCAAGCATCCATTGGCGATAGACTCTTGCTCAGACAGGGAGTTCCTGTCTCAGGTCTGGATCATTATCTGGCTTAAACCTGCTCTAGCCATATGGATGCTACCACAGTCTCCATGACTTCATACATGTATGAGTTTTGTGTCTGGAAGATACTATTTTTTTATAAGCCAAATAAAGCCTTTATTCTCCAAGTTGCTTTTGGTCATGGTGTTATTATCACAGCAATAGAAAACAGGACAGAATTTTGAGTCAAATTTCTGGGTTTTCACATATCTGATAAGTGTGACGAATCAGAGCTTCGCAGGGTTAATTTGAACTTACCACTGTTAAGCTGAACATTTCTACATATGGTTGAAAGTCATTTGCTGCGAGCGGTCTGTACCCCAGACCTATTTTGCAAAATGATCTTTTCTTTCTTTTTTTATGCGATATATTTTTTATTTACATTTCAAATGATTTCCCCTTTTCTAGCCCCCCACTCCCCGAAAGTCCCATAAGCCTCCTTCCCTCCCCCTGTTCTCCCACCCACCCCTTCCCACTTCCCTGTTCTGGTTTTGCCCTATACTGCTACACTGAGTCTTTCCAGAACAAGGGGCCACTCCTCCGTTCTTCTTGTACCTCATTTGATGTGTGGACTATGTTTTGGGTATTCCAGTTTTCTAGGTTAATATCCACTTATTAGTGAGTGCATACCAAGACTGATCTTTTGAGACTGGGTTACCTCACTTAGTATGATGTTCTCCAGCTCCATCCATTTGCCTAAGAATTTCATGAATTCATTGTTTCTAATGGCTGAATAGTACTCCATTGTGTAGATATACCACATTTTTTGCATCCACTCTTCTGTTGAGGAATACCTGGGTTCTTTCCAGCTTCTGGCAATTATAAATAGGGCTGCTATGAACATAGTGGAGCATGTGTCCTTATTACATGCTGGGGAATCCTCTGGGTATATGTCCAAGAGTGGTATAGCAGGATGGAAGATACTATTTTTTAAGATTCACCTTCACCTCTGGCTTTTAGAATGTTTCCAACTCCTCTTCATCATAGCTCCCTGAGCCTTGAAATGAGGATTGGATGAAAGCATTCTATTCAGAACTGAGTGCTCCAAAGTTTCTCATCCTATGCATATTTGCTGGTTACAGGCCTTTGTGTTAGTTCCCATCTACTGCAAGAAGAAGTTTCTCTGGTAATCGTTGAGCAAGGCACTGATCTACAGATACAGCAGAATGTCAATAAGAGTCATTTTTACCAAGCAGAACAATATAATTGTTTACCCCTGGCCCATGACCTATCTAGCCTCTGGTTCTTGGCCATGCTAGCATTTCAGATATGGCTTCAATCTCATTGAGTGAGCCTTAAATCCAATAAAAACAGTCAGTTACTCACTCCCATAACATTTTTGCCACTATTACATCAGTATATTTTGTGGACATGCCACTGCTGTATTGTCAGGAGAATGGTAGCTGGGAGCGATTGTTATACAGGAGTTACCTTTCTCCTCTTACAGCATGCAGCATCCTTCCAGTACCATGAACACTGGTCAATAGCAGTCAGTGATGTTTCTAGTTAGGTACTGATAACTTGTGTTTGGTGATAGATGTAAATGTTGCATTCAGCAATAGGGCTTTAGCATCAGATCATAGAGACAACTAATAGCCTTGACAATAGCCTGTGATTTGGGGATTTTCCATGGGACTCTTTAGTCAACAGCTCAACAAAATGCAATGCATTCCTGGCACTGAAGGTGTTACTTGGTGTCATAAGATGTTAGTCTTTGCTCTTATTTAGTTTTTGCTATATCTTTAACTGGGTTTAAGTTCATGTCATATGTTTATATTTTAGGAAACCTCTACAGTAGTTAGTCTTCCAGTGATTTTTCATATGCCCTTTGGTATTAGCTGTTCTCCATATTCCTTCCCTCACCCCCACTCCCCCCCCCCCAGTGTAATTCTCCCAAGAAAAGGAATCTTAAAACATTATATTTAGGAAACAAATTCTTTTATTACATATGTTAATTTGCAGCAAGTCTGGGTGCCTGATAGCCCAAGGAGTGGGAGACAATCTGCCCGTAGTTAGCTAACAGTGTTTAAGTGTTGCTCGAAGCACTCTTTGACCTACATTATAACATGGCCAGGTATCAAATGATCCACAGGCATTTTAGCTGTTCTAGAGGAAAAAATAAAATATTACTATGTGTACATTTGGTAGATAAGATATAAAAAATTGAGTATGATATCAAAAAAGGTATCCCTTCCTTTTAAATATTTAAAAATACCTTACTATTTTCTATGTGTATGGGCATTTTACCTAAACATATGTATGTGTACCGTGTCCATACCTGGTGCTCTCAGAAGTCAGAAGCAGATGTCAGTTCTCCTGCAAATGGAGTTACAGATAGCTGTGAATCGCCATTTGGGTGCTGGGAATCGTACCAGGTTCTCTGCAGGAACAAGTACTCGTAATTTCTGAGCCATCTCTCCACTTTCATCACCAACTTATGACCCTAGTTTCTTGTTTGTTTGTTTGTTTTTTGTTTTTTGGATTTGGTTTTTTCGAGACAGGGTTTCTCTGTGTAGCCCTGGCTGTCCTGGAACTCACTCTGTAGACCAGGCTGGCCTCGAACTCAGAGATCCACCTGCTTCTGCCTCCCAGAGTGAGGGGATTACAGGCATGCGCCACCACCGCCCATGACCCTAGTTTCTTAAGAATAGTGATAAAAGTATTGATCATTTTGCCTGGTAGCTGTAGTAATTAATCCTTTGTTAACTTCACTGGATTTGTTATTACTCAGAATTTATTTGAGAGTGTTTCCTGAAAGTATTTTTCTTTCTTTCTTTCTTTCCTTCCTTCCTTTCATTCTTTTTCTTTCTTTCTCTCTTCCCCTCTCTCTCTCTCTCTCTCTCTCTCTCTCTCTCTCTCTCTCTCTCTTTCTTTCTTTCTTTCTTTCTTTCTTTCTTTCTTTCTTTCTTTCTTTCTTTCTTTCTTTCTTTCTTTTTCTTCATGTTACATCCCAATATCCATTCCACTCTCTGCCCACTACATCCCTCCCATAGCTCCTCCTCATATTCCCCTCCCCTTCTCTGAGAGGGTGGAGGCCCTCCCTAGGTATCACCTCACCCTGGCATAAGAGCCTCTCCAGAACTAGGTACATCCTCTCCCGCAGAGACCAGACAAGGCAGCCCAGACAAGGAGAGGGGATCCACAGACAGGCAACAGATTCAGGGACAGCCCCCACTCTAGTTGTTCACAGACCCACATAAAGACCAAGTTGCATATCTGCTACATATATGAAGGGGAGGGGGTTCTAGGTCCAGCCCATGCTATGTCTTTGGTTGGTGGTTCAATTTCTGGGAACCTCAAAGGGTTCAGGATAATTGACTCTGTTGGACTTCCTGTGGAGTCTCTATTCTCGTCAGGTTCCCTAATCCATTCCACAATGCTTCCACAAGACTTCCCGAGCTTCATCTAATGGTTGGCTGTGGATGTCTTTGTTTCATGAACGTTTAACTGAGAATGGTAGGCTCAGCTTGGATGTAGTTGACACTACCATGGACTAGGTCTGGAGCTGAATGAAAAGAAAAGGGAGGCTGAACCCTAACACCCACTCCTCTACGATTCCTGGTTGCAGTCGCAGAGTGTGACCAGCCATGATCTGCTGCAGCTGCCGGGACTTCCTCTCTACAACGTGGCCTCCAACCGGAAGAAGGCTTCCCTTCCTCCCTTACATTGCTTCTGTCAGGTGTTTGGTCACAAATGTGAGAAAAGTAATGTCGTTTGCATTTAGTAGGCAGGGAGCAGGGAAGGTTGGAGGATGTGCTCCTGACAGGGCCTGTCTGTGAAATTCACGTATTAGGATTGCTACTTCTGTGTTGCTACATCACATCCTGAGTTTACAGAAGTAGACAAGGGAAACAAGATGATCTGTTGAAGTATAAACATGATGTAGATCACAAGAAAGAGTGACAGAGTAGCGGGTGAAAGGATACATTTTATCAACCAATAGATTTACCAATGTAACATTTTTTTCCAAGCTGTCCTTCCTCACTGTTAAATTAGACATGGAATATTATTTTAAATAACTATAAAAATCATTTTATTTGCCTGATATTTACTTAATTTTACTTGGATGCTCGCAATTGTGAAACCACCTTATACTGTCGTGGAATTACTTAAACATGCAAAACTGTTGCAAACTGAAAGTAGAGCCATGTCTTGGCACAGCAATCAGATCTATATTTCAGAGCAGGAGTAAAATACCGCTTCCTGTGAAGAAAACAGATCATCTTGCATCAAAGGCCTGGAAGATTTCAAAACAAAGTGACATTTTTTTCAGCAATGAATATCTCATTTTGCAAATATGTATGATTATTTCTCATAGAATTGTAAAGCCTGGTTTTAAGCTTAAAATAAAGAAAAACGTTTTCTTCTACAAAAGAGCTGTTGACCGCCGTGCATTAGACACATGGGGTAAATTTTATAGTATCTGCTCTCTGGTTAGGAAGAGGGTATGGGGATCCTTTGACGCAGAGTAAGAGTGCCCCTCTGCCCTGCTCAGTGAAGTGGCACCAAGGTCGTGCCTGGAGCTCTGTAATTATGTTAGGAAGATGCCTACAATCTAAGAAAATTTGTCTTTACAACAGTTTTAATATGCTAAAGGAAGTGGGACCTTACTTAAAGCCTGGAAGCAAACTTTGTTCAGAATGAATTTTCATGGAACACAATGGGAGATAGAAGAGTTAGGGTCTGGGAAGAGTGTGCTTCCTCCTCATTGTAGGATTCTGTAGGGAGCTTGAAATGCTTCCCTCTGCATGAGGCCTATTTCCTTCTCAGAAAATCACATTTCTAAAAATAAGATTTTCCAGTTATCTACAGTGTCCTTGCTTAACTAAGTTACTTTTCTTAGTAATTTTTCTGTGTGACTTCTCTCCAAATTCAAAAAGAGGACTTTACTCTGATTAATTGTAGTTATGGGGTATCTATTGTATTGAAGACACTCAGTGAAGATTTTTGATGGAGACGGTTCTCTGTGAATCATATCTGAGCAGTCTGACATCTCTACTGTAGCCAAAAGATGAAAACAATAATGATAATTATCTGTGAAAGCCATATGAAACTCTCTGGCATGAAGTCCCGAGTGTGATTTAATAACTTTCTTTATTTGGCTCAAAACCAGGAGGAGAGATCGGAGGATTCCTAGAAGGCAGTTTCTGCGCTTCTTCTTCACATCTTCTTGTCTTGTGAGCAGAGGTGCTGACAGACACTGCTCTTGTCTTTTCAAGGATAATGGTCTAGCTGTCCTCCATGGCTCTGTCAGGACAAAGGTAGCTCGCTTCTCCCTTTAGAGCAAAAGTCTCATTTAGTCACTGCTCAACTTTACAAAAGTTGACTCCAACGAAAAGTTTTGAAGTTGTTTGCTGCCATACATTTCAGTATATGTGAGGTGTCACTGGCTTTGCCTCTTGGTGACCATGCTACTACACTCAGCCTTGGACCACCGATAAAGAGGCCTCTCTCTCTCTCTCTCTCTCTCTCTCTCTCTCTCTCCAATCAGTGGGATCTTTAATCTTTTTTCCATTTCTTTTTTGTATTTATTAGATATTTTCTTTATTTACATTTCAAATGTTATCCCCTTCCCTGGTTTCCCCTCTGAAAACACCCTATCCCATACCCCCTCCCCCTGCTCACCAACCCACCCACTCCTGCTTCCCTGACCTGGCATTCCCCTACACTGGGGAAGGAGGCTTATTTCTGAAAGACACTAATTCTGCATCTCCAAGTAATCAATAATCACCTGTAGTTCTTTGTCTAGGAATGAGATCCCATGGAAAACACCTGTAGTTCTTTGTCTAGGGATGAGATCCCATGGAAAACACCTGTATTTCTTTGTCTAGGGATGAGATCCCATGGGAAACACCTGTAGTTCTTTGTCTAGGAATGAGATCCCATGGAAAACACCTGTAGTTCTTTGTCTAGGGATGAGATCCCATGGAAAACACCTGTAGTTCTTTGTCTAGGAATGAGATCCCATGGAAAACACCTGTAGTTCTTTGTCTAGGGATGAGATCCCATGGAAAACACCTGTAGTTCTTTGTCTAGGGATGAGATCCCATGGAAAACACCTGTAGTTCTTTGTCTAGGGATGAGATTCCATGAAATTTCCCTCTGTGACACTGACATCTCTGTTGGTATTGTTCCTATCTTGTTTATCAGCCATTTTTAGAGAGACAGTTTCACAGCAAACTTCCTGGCATTCTGGTTTTTGCAGTCTTTCCTCTCCACTTCCATTTTGTTGCTTGAGCCATAACTACAGAAGCTGTGATGCAGATGTGCGCACTGGGGCTAAGCTCTCAGTGATCTACTAATCTCTGCACTGTGTCCAGTTCTGGTTTTCTGCGATGGTCTCCATTTGCTGTGCGGTTAAGATTATTGACACTTATCTGTGGGAATGAAGGTAAGATTTAGAATGTAGTAAGAATTACACTGGTCTCTAGCAGGTAGAGAGGGGAAGGAGAAACAAATATTACCAAAGTTGTTTGACTCAGCCTCAAGGGATCATATTTACACTTATCTAAAATTATGTAAATATTTTGTTTTTGTGATATAGATGTATATATCTCTATATATACATATAATTAGCAACATAATAATATATAAATGTGTAATATATAACATATAGAATACGGGCAATGGTGGTGCACACCTTTAATCCCATCACTTGGGAGGCAGAGGCAGGCAGATTCCTGAGTTCAAGGCCAGCCTGGTCTCCAAAGCGAGTTCCAGGACAGCCAGGGCTACACAGAGAAGCCCTGTCTTGAAAAATAAATATAGAATATATTATATGTAATATATAAATATATATTAGGAATATAATAATATAATTAGGAACTTAAAGCACATGGGCTTATACAAGAACCACAATCTAACAAAAAGCCCAGTAGAAGACATGAGAAACTCCTTTCGGGATAGTCCAAATGACTCCCCAAACAACAGAAAGCATTAATGCAAGCCCTCAGCAGCCTATCAGAGGCTGAGAGTATTTAGGACATGTGACTCAGATGATGTAAGCTGGGTGAGATATAAACTCCTGTGTCAAGTCCCAAGGGATAGAAGCAATTAAGCAGTCCCACCCAACTGCAACATCTACAAACCACGATAATGACCAGATATGCATAATCACATCAGTGACAACAATGTCCCATCAGTGACTCCACTCACGAGGAGTTAAATCATGCCTGGTATATGAGCTCTAGCCAACTTCCCAGGGCTAGGGAGGTCATGGACCCTAAAAAAGAACCTCTCCTGCCACATTGTTAGAGCTCACAGTTCCTTTCTTTCAAAGACAACAGTCACTGTAGGTTAGCTTCGGACTGTTTTGTGTAGCACAGTTCCATCTTAAACAGGGGATGCTCCTACCTCAAACTCCCCAGTGCTGAGATTACAGGTAGGTACCACCATGACCTACTCTGGGAAGAATTTCCTAGTTTACAGCATTTATCATCGCTTATAGACCAGGCTGGCCTCCTCCTGCCTTAAGCCTTCTGAATGTTGGGATCACAGGTGCACATCCCAAAACCCAACTCACTTTAGGATTTTCATAACAAAACTCGTTTCTTTGAGTGCCTGAAACCACTGAATCCCTTCTCTGTCAAAGGACTGATGGTGTCCACCATCACAATCATTCTGTGGTTAATATGGGGGTTAATAGTCTCTCCTAACCTACTGCTTGTACAGAGCCTTAAGGTCAGTTATAGATGGGACCTTGGTCCATCTGTTATTAGTTGAGTACACATATCTCTGTGCCTGCTGCCTTCTACATTCATTAAACCACACACACACACACACACACACACACACACACACACACACACACACACGAACTATGATAACATGAGTACTTAATTTTCTAGTTTTGCCTTTCAAGCATTCTGTTTTGTCTGTTGCTCAACTTTTATCCACTACCTCAGGTACTGGCCAGTACAAAATAGTTTCCTGCATGTGTTTCTTGCAGTTTGTTTCTACAGATGGCACTAGAGGAGAAAGCTTTTCGCACTGGATGTGTTCTGAGTCTGGGAACTGTTAGGCGTGCCTTCCAGGGGACCAGCAAATTGATCAAACATCAAGACAGATCCTCGGGGCTGAGGTTTCATAACTTCTGGCTTCATTCTCTTTACTGGGCTGCAAAGGAACACATCTGCTCATTTTTTCCAGAATATAGTTGAGTGACAGAGCAGCAGTTAGAACCAGGGAAGTTAAACCAACAATCCCCCTCCCCCCTATTATTCTCAAGACTCAGCTGTTTTCTTCTGCGGCGCAGATTCAGGTCTGCAGGCTTTACTGACATGCGCTTTCATCTCCGGATCCACCTTTTTCGTCCATGAACTTCACCTTCTACAGTCAGCAAGATCTGCTCTCATTTTCCATCGTCAAGTTCACCCCCACTGGAGGGGCCAGCAGCCCGGCAGAACAGTGCTCAGTGAATGATAGGAGAGAATTTGCCAGCTGGTATCTCCTCTCCCAACTCTTGTGGGTTGTTGTATTCTTTGGCTTGGTTCTCAGAACTTAATAAAAAATTGACATGGAATGAATGATAACAACCTAGTGATCAATTATAATTAAAGTTGCAGTGGCTGTTACCATCCACACTGAAGAAAGATGAGCGTACAATTTATGAAAGGATGCTTTCCTTTGTAAAAATGGCAACTTTATATAACACAGGGCATCACCAAGGTTTGATATTCATACATCTTTACACCTTGTGAGTGTGGCACAGATTTGCTCTCTGGGACTTCAGGAGAGACGAACATGGGTTGGAACACATCTTGTTGTGAGTCACTGTATTCTTCATATATCCTTTCAACATTTATTTGTTGTAAACAGGGAGGAACCGATTGTTTTATTTTAACAAAATATGTCTTTGTTTTCATAACAAGTGGTTAAGGTATGCTATTTTATTTATTCATGCAAAATAACAACTGAAAATAGATATGCAATTTTATCTGCTATGTATTAGCCATGCACAATGGTTGTATACATATGCACTAAAACTCACATCCATATGGACATGATTGTGGGGGCTCCTGAAACAACTAGAAAGACAAATATACTTCAGGAACCCCACATCTCTATATGTGCAAGGGAATTGAAACAAGCACTGCTAAGGGAGACACGTGCAGCCCAATGTTCCATGCAGCACCATTCACCACGGTATGAAAGACGAGAGTGAGTGGGTAAGGAAGGTAAGGATGGCATGCTGCAAGATGGAGCAGAAGTATGTGCAATTGAATAGGAGCTGAAGTCAATCTCCTACTTCATACTCATCAGGAGCATAATGCTAACAGTGATACCATTATCAAAATGTTCATTTTTTTTATTAGAAGCTGAGTGGTAACACAGAGAAGTACAAATAAAGATTAACTACTGCTTTCAAAGCTTGTGCATTTACTTTTGGCATCAGTGTATTTACTCTCCTGCTGGGGTTTTCTTCCAAATATCTTAATATTTGGAAATATAGGTACTCTCTTGCAATTTAGGGATGGAAAGAATAACTGATAAAGACAAGTCTTAATTCAGACAGGGTGGTTAAAGTAGAATTTTCCTTGGCGATTCACACCTAATGTCTCTGACGTTTGTTAAGTGACTGTATGCAAACATCTGTCGATTAGGATGCCTTTAGTTCAAGGAAGAGGTAGATGCACAGTGAGAGGAATGTGAGCACCTCCTTCATTCTCCATCTGACTGTCAGCTGCTCTAGTTTCTCGGCTAACAGCCCAGACTATGGTCAGCCAGGGATTTGGCTATCAATGCTTAGAGGAGAACATGGAGAGAATAGTCTAGAAATTCTGCTGTTTTGGCTTCTACATAAAAGTTTTTGATAACGGTAGAGATTGGTGGCATATTTATTCACTCAGGTTCATACCTGGTACATGTCAGCGAGTTAAATGCAAATGAGTTTCCTATTTCAAGATGAAGTTTTATCAGTTGCTTTATTTCTTCACCAAATAAGTCTAATGGTTCTATAGAGGAAACTTTTACTCTTAACAGTACCCATTGGGGTAAAAATAAACACAGTGCATGTAAGCTTACATGTGACTCTTACAAGGAAATAAATATGAGCCCTTACAAGGAAAATTTGGGGGGCATTAAACTAAACTTACTGACTCGGGGATCATGAGATGAAGAATGAGTATATATATACATACATACATACATACATATAGCAAAATGGGAAACATACTAACATATTAACCAAAGAATGCTGAGCAAAATTAAGATAATAAAATTTGTCATTCATTGAGAACCTGGAACCTTTTCTGGAAGAAAGATTGGGATATAAGGAACTACAATAAGACAATGATTAGATAACTACTAACTTTCTGCCAGAGAGCTTTATTTCTGTGCATGTTTGGTCTGTGTATAGGTAGTTGGTCTGTGTATAGGTATATATATATATGCTCCTTTGTATGAATATCCATGGAGGTTAGATATCAACATAGGTGTCTTCCTCAATTTTTCTCACCTTTATGCTTTTAAGATAGGATTGGATTACTGCAGCAGCTAATCAGGGATTGACTGATTTACTGGATTGACTGGGCAATATGATCCCAGGTCTCTGCTCCCCAGGCCTGGATCCCAGGCCTACCTCATTGTGTCTGGCATTTCCCACAAATAATGGAATCCAAGCCGAGGCCCTCACGTTTAAGCACTTTATCTGTGATCTATCTTCCCCGTCTTCATATGTTTGTAATTTCAACTTTACTGCTACTGACTGTACAATACATGACAGAGAAAACACACACACACACACACACACACACACACACACACACACACACACACACACCTTTTATGTATGCTGACACTACTTAAGTGACACTACTTAACTCTCCACCTGTCTTGACATTTCTCTTAATAGACTACCAGGTGCCTGATGTAGTAACGTGGGCAGGCATTTCATGCAAGATAAGTAGATATGCATATGTTTTTGAAAAAAAAGATAGTTTAGTTGCTGTTGAGTTGATGGGTTTTGACATCATTTTGTTTTATAATTCATGGAATCCCCTATTATGTTTGAGACAAAATATCTTGGTGAATCTCTTAATACTGATTTAGATACATCATATAGAAATGCAAATATTTATTTAGATATATATGTTTGGTCACCAGATAGCATACATGCCATTTATTTTGTAACAGAAAAGAAAGTTTATTTTCCTCTGACATTTTCTGCAATTGTTTTATTTTTCCTATGGAAAGTCCTTAAGAACGACTTAAATTGTTAGAAAAATACACCATCTTACCTCCTCTACTCAGCAGAGATATTTGAGCAGTGCTTTGGATAGAATAATGTCTCCCTGAAGAAATCACATCCAAATTTTACTCATTGTGAAAAATACAGACTTTAAAGATGTGGGTCAGTTTGAGATCTTGGAGGTAAAATAATATGTTGGAATTCTAATATGGGTTCAATGAGAACAAAACCAGAGGGAAGCAGGTAGGTGGAGTCATTAAGAGGCACAAGCACTGGAGAGGAGGTTGGGAAGAGGACGCTGGCTGTGTGAAGAAGACACAAGAAGAGTGTTAGTGCTGCAGAGCAGGAACTGAGCACCCAGCAGCTAGGAAAGACAGTCATTGGAGGAATGCTGGGGAAATCCCAGGACCACCCACTTTCTGTCCTCTCCCCTTATGGGACCTCTTCTGGCCAAGCAAATGGTATACTCTATTGTAGCAGGAAGGAATTAAGAACTGGCTATTGTATTCTTTTTAGTGTTACCCTCTTATAAAATACTTTAGCTCCAACTTAAAAAAAATTATTGGTACCCACTGACTTTGATAAACTATAGTGTGATTTTGTTGTGAAGCAGGTGAGGCTAAAATGGTCAGCTAGATAAGGTTCCAGATATTTTACAAAATTATAATGCTATTTGTGGCTATTGTATATCCAGTTGTTCCATATACTAGCAGTATCTTATTTCATAAATTAGAGATTGATATTAAGTTTCTCTGGTTTTCCATTTTTAAGAAGCAGTAAAATATTATATAGCTCTATAGGTATGTATTCAGTAAATTTTCATTCACTTATCTTTTTTTTGGTAATACACAGCACAACTTGTCCTTACATTAAATCACTATACTATTGTTAGTCACAATTAATATGTTAGATCTAAGAAGTTTACAATCATTTTTAAAAGCATAGATATTAAAATTTTAAAAGATATATCAGTTACTACAGTTATCCAAACTCCTGCTCACTGTAGATTTCTTGAAAAGATGAAAAAAAGTACCACTTCTGATTATTGACACACATCTGTTATTAATACACACATGTAATGATCACTTAGTATTTGCTGCTAGATTTAAAAAAGTAGGCATGCTCCCCCCTCCAATCTTTTCAATGCAATACTTGCAACGTAGACACATATGTCGTATCTGGTTTTGCTCGTGACAAAGCATGAATAAATAATCCTGATTAGGCTGCCTGTGATCCTCCTGCCCCAGGTCCTTCTGTGGTGGAATTACAGTCATGCACCTCCACATGTGAATTTTGTTGACCTGTTTCTGTACCCAGGAACAAACGGTACTGGAGACACAAACACCCAATGCCTGGTTGAAGGCATGCCTGTCTGTTCTAAAGTCCTGAACAAATGAAATACTCTAAGTGCAGACGGCTCAGCACAGGTTCAGAGGTCACAAGAAGCGCCCCAGGAACCCGAGGCCTTTCCGTTTACCTTGCTGTTCTGTGAGACTTCTATGCACTTGAACGTTGGCCCACTGTTTGCTATTCTCCATGAGACCCCGAGGATCTAAGATGAAGCTTTTGATGTCGATAGACACACAGAGTCTGTAGCTCAAGCACAGAGTCATCTCGCAAGAGAAATGACAACGCACATTTTCCCAGGATGGCCAATCCAGAAAATTTGGCAATTGATGCCATGGGTAATATGACTAGAGAGAGGGGGAGTGGGAGGGAAGGTTAGTGGAGGGGGAGAGAGAGGAGGGGGAGGGGGAAAGAGAAGGAAGTTTTCTGCCCCTGTGAAAATAGTCAGTATGGAAAAAAATGATTTAAGATGCATTGTCCTTGTTAATATCTAAAATAAACTTTCAGAAGAAGCTAGAAATAGATAACTTTGTAAAACTAGATATTACAGAACAAATACAGCAAGAGATATTTATGTTAACAACCAGTTTGCATTTTAGGGAATATATTTAATTTAAAAATCTACTTTACAGATACCTTACGTTTAGTGTACAAATAAGTGCTCCCTTCCGTCTGAAACCACCTATAGGCCTTAAACAAACCATTATGCTTTTAGTTAAATTTGGAAAATACTTTTATTTCTCTATGCCTTTGCTCCAGATAATGATTAAATTAGTTCTAGGTACTAGGAAAGAAGCAATCATTTAACACTACTCTGATTCATCAAACATTTTTCTAAATATTTAGGAAACATCCACAGGTGCCTATCTCTTACAAATTTATTAATTTCAAGTTTTTGAACATTGTACTAAAAATTGCAGAAGCTTTTATCATGAAGAATAGTGGTTATAACAAGAAATGTGTGTTGCCCAAGAAGAGGGCAGTTCTGGATTATCCACCATAGAAAAATTTCTCAAATCTCAAGTAGAGAATTTTAAGTACTTATTTGAGGTGTGTGTGTGTGTGTGTGTGTGTGTGTGTGTGTGTGTGGTGTGATATGTGGTATTTCCCTCCAAATCCAGCAAACTGGGGAAGTTTGGGTTAGAGATATTGTAGCTAAGGCTAGCCTGGAGCTCACCATGTAATTTCAAATTCTAAGCATTTCTCTTTGGCTCAGCCTCTCAAACACTAGGGTTATAGACTGAGCCATTTTTCCTGACTCCTGGTATCATCTAACATTTTGAAAGCAAGGGCATGTTCTTTTATGGACTTCCAGGCCTCAGTAAAGCATTTAAATCTTTTAGGCACTGAGCAATATTAATTTGGTAAGTGTGGTGCACTCGAACCCTGCACCAACTCCTTCTGTACAAAACTTTAAATTGTCCTTCAGTGGCCCTTATACTAAGCGCTTGATTTACCAGGCTAGGAGTGTGTGGAAGGGACTGAGCACTAGGTAACTGAAAAAGCAGGAATAACAGAGCTGCAGATTTGAGGGAGGGAGGTGGTTGCAGGGGACAGTGGCCATCGACCAAGTCTGCCCTGTCCAGGATGTTCAAGTTGCCCAGATTACAGGGAAAGGGGAGATCTCAGGGTAGCTTGGGGTGAGCAAACACTTGGAGAGAGTGAAGGGAGTTGGACTCAGCTGCTTCTGGCCCAGGAAGCATCAGAGGAAGAGAGACGACAACCCAACCGTTCTATGCTGTCCCACAGATGACCTTGGCTCTGCTAGGGCCAGCTGCAGTGGGGCATATTTCTGTAGCTACAGGGTCTGGTAGTGTGTGCCTTATGCTACACTAAATTCCTTCCTGGCAGGCTCTGTAGGGAAGGGGCATAAGGTTACAGAGACCTGATGAGGTGCTAGTTTCAGCAGCAGCCTTTAGTGTCTCTTCAAACTCTGAGGGCCCCCAAGACCCAGCAACGCTTAAAGGAGTCTCATATCTCATCCATGTCTGGGCACCCAGGACGCTGTGTGCTAAGAACCTGTAGGAAATGTCTAGGCGTCCCCTCCCACCCCGCCTCCCTAGTTGTTGCTATGGCAACCTCTCTGTTTGCGCCAGCAGGTCCCCAGGCTGCCGCAGAGCTCCCCCTGGCGTAATGCCGAGGAGTACTAAGCACGCCCTGGAGGCCAGGGAAGCTAGGCCCGGCCTATTGGTGCAGGCTTTGGTCCTCCCCGCCCTCTCCAGGTTGCCATGGAGACCGCCGGGGCAACCTCACCAGTACCGGCTGCAGCAGCCACTGTCGCTCCAGAAGAAACAACCTGAGCCCTCCTTCGCTCCAGCGCCTCTTCCAGGAACTAAACCCAGCAGCTGCCACAGCCAGCCTCCCACAGGCAGGAAGTGAGAGGGCAGAAGTCCAGAGTGGGCCAGTTCCTCCTCCACGCCTGCCTTTATTCGGCTTTATATTCTGAATTTTATATCTTGGAATGTTTTATTTTATTTTTTTATTCAATTGGTATGTTTTATGATATAAAGAGTTTAGAAGGAAAAATAAGATGCTTCCCTTTATTCTGCCTGCTACATCTTTCCTGCAACTTTCAATTCCATGAAACAATGGGCCATGTTAATCCTTAAGATATTTTAACAGGGTCCTTCCTTGCCTCTCCCCCTCCCTTCCTCTCTGTTTCTCCCTCTCTCTCTCTGTCTCTCTCTCTCCCCCCCTCCCTCCCTCCCTTCCTCCCTCCCTCCCTTCCCTCTGTCCCTTCTTTCCTTCTTTCCTTGCACATTCACTCTCCCCACTTCCTGTCTCCATTACATCAAATGCATGAAGTCCCTGGCTTTATTAATCAAAATGGAGTTATAAGACTGCCTCATTGTCATTAGGCACCAGTCAGAGGGTTTGTTTGTTCTTGACAAGTATTTGATAGTGGTTTGTGTTGGAATATTTGGGGAGGAAAAGAGCAAGCTTTTTGGAAGCTCCTTTGGCGTCATCTCACTATTCTGGACCCTATTTCTTCTCTGTTTGGTGTTGCTTTTGACATTTGCAAATGGCGGGGGTAGAGGTAAGGCTCCAAGGACTCTGCCTTTGGATTAAACACTCCAGACCAATCACAGGCAGCTCAAGTGCAGTCTCTAGGGCACGGATGCCTCGCTGCTGATTCTGAGTGGGAACACACTCGGCTAAAGAGGACTGAACAAGTGGAGCCATCTGTGATCTTCAGTTGCCAGCCTTGCCTGGCAGGCTGTGAACTAACTGCCTTTGGTCAGAGCCCTGAGCTTTTCCGGTTACTTTCCTATGTCACGAATCTGTCTGCAGCTCTCATTTTGAGAGTCCCCTGGTAGCTTTACGTTCTGGTTTTGATGGTAATAAGTTTCTTGCGTGGCTCTGTAGCTTTGAGTAGACCAGCCTTTGTTTCACGTTCAACGTACACACCTTGTAGAATCCTAGCAATGGAGGGTGGCTTTTCTTTCTCAAAGCTGATCATTGGGACAGTTTGTTTGGCCACAAGTTCTGTCATGGGGGCCTTCCAGAGACTGAAAGATTCTGATACATTCAAAACCCAGATGAAACCATGAATTGATTTACTTGGAGTGTCTGACCCTCTTTCAAGTTGTCTCCGGGGTTTCCTGAAGAAAAAGAAGGCAAATCTTCTCTTTAGCATCCCTCTTCATCCTAAGGATTAATGATTTTTGAAACAACCTTTTGTTTTGCTTGGAAACTCCTCACACTTCCGGGCACCCATTTAACTGAGACATTGCCCTTTCCTTCCTTCCTTATTTCCTTCACAGTAGTTTTCCTTCTTGGCATAGATGTAAGACGTGATTTGTAGCACCTCAAAAACATGAAGGAAAAGGAGAGGCTCAAGAGTTTTGTGGAAAAGCCAATACATAGATTTATCTGTGTGATTGAGAAGCCTCCTTTTTTCCTTTGTCTACATAATTTATTAGCACAAGTCAATTGTACAGAATAATGAATCTCATTGCAACACCTTTTTATTAGATATTTTCTTTATTTACATTTCAGTCATCACAACACTTGTATAATACATGCTAAACTTTGATCACATTTATTCCATTATCATCTCTTTCCTTCTCCCTCTCTAAATCATGTTCATTCTTTGAGTGTGGCTTCTAAGTCAACCCCACCCTTCTTTTTTTGCTGGATTCCACTTATGAAAGAAAACATGTGATGCTGGTCTAACTATGACCTATATTACTTAACATGAAGGCATATGCATTTTTCAGTAGATGATAAAGTTTCATTGTTATTTATGTTTCGGCACTATTCCATGTAACTATGTAACACAATTTATATACTGTCTTCCATTGACCTAGACTTCTCTCATGACCTGGCTGTTGTGAATGGTGACACCTCATGCATGGTTATCCAGGTATCTCTATTAATTGATGACTTTCATTTCCTTGGATATATATTCAATTCATTTCTCAGTGGACTCATATTTTCATTTATTAAGAAACTTCTGACTTTCATATATTCATTTTTGGATTATGATAATTTGAATTTATTTAGCAGATTTTTGATCTGTTTTGAATTGCTTGGAACTATCTGGATACATTAACTTCATTACTCAGTTGTGCCCCTTTTACTTATTTTTCTTGCCTTATCTCATTGGCTACAATTTAAAGTTCTGGGACTAGAGAGGTAGCTCAGTAAATAAACATGTAGCCTGAGTGGTTCCCAGCGTCCATGTCCGGCAGCTCACCCCTGCCAGTGACTCCAGCTCCAAGGGATCCAACCCCTCTTCTTATTGCCTTGAACACTGCACCCATCTGCACCTACCTTTCCCGTCCTGTATGTGCACATGATTTAAAAAATACATGTGCGTTACTGAATAAGACCTGTGAAAGTGTGCATCCTTGACGCAGAGAATGAGCTTCCTCTGCTCCCTTCATTGTGATGTCAGCTAAGAGATCATTATAGATAGTTCTCAGATGCTGAGGTATTATCTTTCTACACCCAGTCTCAAAGATGCTTAATTAGGAAGTGATTGGACACCGTTAAGTACATCTTCTGCTTCTATTAAGATTCAAAAGCATCATCCAATTCCCCTGCACTTACATGGTTTCTCTGATTCTTCTTGCTATTGATTTCTAGTCTTACTTCACTATGTTTTAGTGAGTTATGAAATAATTTCATTAACCTTTCAAGATGTTGTTTGTGCCCAGGAAACAGGTCTCAAATTCCAAAGTTACTCCCATCCCACCCACCAACCATCCACAGCAGCAAAGTTCGCTACCTGTTCCTGGGCCAGGTTTCAGCAATTATGTCTCTGTCTCTTCACCCTCTGTATTTCCGATCTGCCATCTTGACTGCACTCTTCTCCCTCCTGATGCTGCATCCTTACTTTCTCCTGGTTTTATTTATTTATTTTTTTCACTACAAATATTTTTCTTGATTTTGTCCATCAGACAACTTGTTCTTTTCCCTATGAAATTTATGCTGTCTTTTGAAGACTTTTCTGATCTTTAGACTTCCTGCTTGAAAGATCCTTTAACCTGTCTATCTTTTCTAGATACAGCTCACGATCAACCTGCCCAGCACTGAGCTCAGGTACAGAGAAAGTGGATGCTTCTACTTTGTTTTGTATCTCACTTAAGGATCTCAGGAATTTCTAGTTAACTAATATTAGCTATATGAGAATACTTGTTGATTCATTTTACCATACAAAAGTATTTTCCTATCAATACTTTGTGCACAACAGAAAAATAGTATCTTGAAAACTCACTGTAGCCACAGAGATAGAGATATATTCATAGATATGTACATAAATTACAGGTTCTCTAAAGTCTGATGAAGACATGATTTGGATAGCACTGTTAAAGAACACATTGAGCAGAGCTTTAGACACAATAACAGGTTTATTATTGGGACAATGAGAAAAATTCAAACATGTAAGTTTCTCAAAAAACGAATCAACTGGAGGGAACAGTCAGAATAAAGATCTCATGGAGGTATCTTCGTCTGTTCATGCTATGAGAGAATCCCAAAGGCTGGGTAACTTTTAAAGAAAATAAAACGTTTCTCACTTTTTGTAAGTTGAAAGTCCAAGATCACCACGCTTTCATGTCTGTTAAGGCTTATATATCTTCTAGAGGGAGAGGTCACTGAGTTATCGTGTGGTAAAAGATGGAGGAGAAGGCAGAGAGGGACCTATGTCTTCTGTAATGTCTCATGAGGATAACATCTAATTCTATTTAAGGCAGAAGAGCCCCACTAACCTCCTGCTTTCTCAGCATCTACTGCTAAGCATCTCATCTTTGAAGAGATCCTATCGAATTGTTGTATAGAGGGAAGCGTTGGCTGCTTTTATAGAATTGACCTAAAGTACTGAAGAGAGAAAGTGCGCTGAGGTGGGAATGAAAGTGCGAAGGGGCAGCTTTTGCACGACTTTGTGGGACTCAACAATTTTGGATTTCTTCCTATGTGCGATGGGACGGCGGAGGGTATTGCTAAGGAGGGTGGCAGGGATTGGTCCAGTATTTTCAAAGATCGTCTGGCTTTAGGGTGGAGGTTTAATTAGAAAGGTGAGAATTTGGACATTAGGGAAGAGCAGCAGGATGGTGCTTTTCCACAGATGTCAGCGAGAGGGACGTGGGGGGCGGTGAGGGAACAGGTGGTATTTTTAGTGATCTTCCTTCCTTGTCACCCACTGGTGTGTCTTCATCTCGTCTCTGTCCTTAGAGGACTCCATGCCATCTGGGGCTTTCCACATCCCAGATTCCTACCACAGAACTCGGGTGGCTTTGCGTCTGAATCACCCAGGCCTCTCTCCATGGGATTTGCACAATATCTGACACAGGGAAGATTCAAGGCAATGGTGAAGGAAGTGGGATCCGGAACCAAGCACCGCTGACTCGTATTAATGACTGGTGCCAATGTACGTTAGGAGGTGTGTCTGGTGCTTTAGGAAGGACAGAGTACTCCAAAACACACTCCAGCGAGCATCTCAGCAAAGCACGTGGGGGACGCTCCACTATCTATGTCAAACTCAGAACCAAGACACAGCAACTAAGCAGGGAAAGTGCCGTGGCTGGAGCGGTGGGGGAGGGGTAGGTAGGGTTTGTTTTTTTTGTTTTTTGTTTTTTTGTTTTTTCCCCAGGTAGGGTTTCTCTGTGTAGCCCTAGCTGTGCCAGAACTCACTCTGTAGACAAGGCTGGCCTCGAACTCAGAAATCCACCTGCCTCTGCCTCCCAAGTGCTGGGATTAAAAGCGTGCGACACCACCGCCCAGCAAAGGGTGGGGGCTGTAGTTTTTAGTGTGTGGTTATATCTTCATGCTTGCCTTCCTGGGTAAATATTTATCTAGGAAAATATTTTTCTGTTGCTTACTGAGTTTTAACCTTTTTTGTCTCTTGAGACTACTTTATTTTCTTGGTAGTTAAAAGAAAGTGGAGAAGCATTTCTCAATCATGAAGGGGAGATAAAACACCAAATACTAATAAAACAAGGAAACCCAGGCCATAGTGCCTTGTAGTGCTCTTGATTGGCTGATTTCACAGTAAGCCTGCAGTTCCTCGTCAGTTTCCATCTTGACATCTGACAGCTTTGTCTAGTCAAGTAATCTTTCATCATTTTGCATTCCATTATAAAGGCTTCTATGTATTGACTGAATAAATCAATTAATCCTTAATAAAATATCTCAATTTTTTCTTTTAAAATGATTATTACTTTGTGTTTAAATAGTCTCTCATTGATTTCCATCCCCCAAGGAATAAGCAGCATCTATAAATTGATGCTGATATATATATATGTATATGTATATGTATATGTATATGTATATGTATATGTATATATACATATACATATATATATTATAATATAATATGCATCTTCATTCAGATATATACATCCATTCAGATTTTGCATATTTTTAATTTAGAGTCTCCTTGTGTTACCCAGGCTGGCTTTATTCATAAATTTAAAAGCTGGCACAGAATTAATATACAGCTTGTTTAAAGAATTCATGTAAAAAGGAAAAGACAAGTTAAAAACCTAGCAACTGACACAGAGAAATTTGGGAAGCCAGGTCTATGCCGATGATACAGATAATTATTAATCTTCACTTCAACATCAAGTCAGCAAAAACAGCAAGTTAAAGTCAGCACTATCCCTTCAGAGAAAGACTGAATGACGTCATCATTCCCATCAGAGAATGACAGAATGATCGACACCCCAGGTGTTGGTGGGAATGTCGAAGGAGGATGTAGACTTACTGCTACAGGAACAGTAAATTGATATGACCTCTTGAATGAGCTCTTCAGCATTATCTATAAAAGTTAAAAGCAGGCTGGAGAGATGGCTTGGAAGGTAATGTACTTGCTGCTTTTGTAAAGGACTTGGTTCCGGTTGGTTCCCAGGACCTACTTGACACCTCTGTGCAGAGGAGTTGGGAACGGAGGGTCGGGAGTCCAGGGGCCTGCAGTGAGGAGCCCGTGGCCAGGTGCTCTCAGACTCGGGGACATCCAGACTGCTGGAAGTCACAGAGGGGCGGAGAACAAAGGCTCACTGGCTGAGAACCTTGACCCTCTGTTTCCGAGTCCTCTGTATGGTTTCCAGTGGTGACTGGACACCCTTGAGTGAGGGAGCCCCAGCTTTGGCCTCCCACACCTTAGGCTGCATTTTCCCAACCCCCTGAGCCCTGTATCAGTCCTGCTTCCCTCCAGCCCAGCACCTGACAGCAACAGCGGGGGCACATGGGAAAATGCATTCTAGCTTTTCTGAGTTTCGCTTGCCCAAGTGGCATTCCACACCCCAGCAGCAGGGTGAAACGCAAAATCACAGGTCTCTGAATCTCGTGCCTTCTCTTGGGTTCTTTTCCTTCTGTTTGTCTTGTTCAACTCTGATGTGTTATTGTTTTATCTTGTTATACTACACCATATTTTATTATGGTCCCTTAGAATCCTGCTTGCTTTGTAAAGAGAGAAAAGAAGTGGATCTGGATGGGGGTGGGGAGTGGATCTGGATGGGGGTGGGGAGTGGATCTGGATGGGGGTGGGAAGTGGATCTGTCTGGGGGTGGGGAGTGGATCTGGATGGGGGTGGGAAGTGGATCTGTCTGGGGGTGGGGAGTGGATCTGTCTGGGGGTGGGGAGTGGATCTGTCTGGGGGTGGGGAGTGGATCTGTCTGGGGTTGGGGAGTGGATCTGTCTGGGGGTGGGGAGTGGATCTGGATGGGGGTGGGGAGTGGATCTGGATGGGGGTGGGGAGAAACAGGAGCAGAGGGAGGGAAACCATAATAAGATATATTAATGTGAGAAAAAAGAGCTCATTTTCAATTAAGGGAAAAAAAGAAAAACCTGAGAAGCTGAATATGTATACATACATTTTGAAGAAGCTCTACTACTTGGCTGGGTATTTGCTCTGGCTCGTTGTATCGCAACTTTATACAAGCTAGAGTGACACTTGAGTGAAAAGAACCTCCAATGGGGAAATGCCTCCAGACTTCTGGCTGTAAGCAGACACTGCTCTAGGACATTTTCTTAATTAGTGAACAGTGCAAGAGAACTCAGCCCTCGGTGGGGGAAAGACCTGTGGGCTGATGATCCTGAGTTCTTTATGCAAGAAGACAGGCTGAGCAAGCTGTGAGGAACAAGCCAGTAGCAGCACCAGTCCATAGCCGCCAGCTTCCAGGTTCCCACGGTGACTTCCTTTAATGGTGTATAGATGATGGATGATAGAAAAATAAGTCAGCAAACCCTTCCCTCCCCAGCTTGCTTTCCGTTTCATTATAGCGACGGGAATCCTTACTAGGATAGAATTCAAAAGCAAAGCATAAGAGGCAGGGGACACTCTTGCAATTGTTTCTGACAGCAGACAGTAGGAGGGAGGCCTTTCTAAACTTACCTTGAAAACCAAGATTAAATTACCACAGATAATTTAATAAAACGGGTACGTGCTACAGTTCTCTGTTGAGCAGTAAGATGCTGGTTGTCTTTGGGTAGGCAAGCACCAGCTATGACCAGTCACAGCCATGAGGAAGTTTGTGGAGACTACTGTTCTATTCGCTGGCCTGAGGGCATCTTACATGAGAGCTTACTTGGCAGAACTGACTTCACGCTGCACATTTATAAGTTTTGCAGTTGTCTCTGCATCTTAGTTCACGTATTTTACTAAGGAGATTTCCCACTGTTTCATTAAACTGTCTTCTTTAGCTAGGCATTTGATCCTCCCACATTGGATTTTTTTTTCTATTCACACACTGATGTATTTTTGTGTGTGCCCTGTGTTTCTAACAGATTTTGATGGTAAATATGCAGAGACCTCCAAATGGTCCTTTATTGTCATTGTTTTGGTCATTCTGAGTAACAGCACACGAAGGATTTTAGCAGGGCACGTGGCTGCCTGCAGCCCATCTTCTCTGTGTGTTCACGCATTCAGGAGTACATTCAGACTTCTTAAGGCAGACCATGTATTTAGTTCTTTGAGTACTCTCCACATTATTATTATTATTATTATTATTATTATTATTATTATTTATTATTTTGAAAGAAAAACTCTAACTGCCCTGGGAATTACCATGTAGTCAGGACTCCACCGGCCTCTGTGTTCCCACTACTCAGAGGGGCCTGTGCCACCACACCCAGTTTTGAAAACAGATTCTGGGACTCAAACTCAGGTCAGTACTTGCAAAGCAAACAGTGAACTGGCTGAGCGGTTATCCATCTCTGTGGGACACACCTGACTGCATTTTTTCAGCTTTGTTTCTATACGTGGTTGTGAGTTGACATTCAGGCCTCTGGGGTGAACTGCTCATTCCTTTATCTTCTCTTGATGTCTCCTCCAGGCTGGGAGAGAAGGAACGGTGTCTAGGAAAAGCTTGGAAAATACATGTTCCAAGTGCCAGAGGTGCTGCACTGCAAAGAAATTCAAATTCCACTTTAATTAGGTTAAAATATTTTGAGTTTTCTTAATTATGATACACCCGTGTCTTAATGAACTAAAGTCTTCCTGAACACCGTGATGCCTGCCTGTCTTTGGGTACTTGCTTAGGCTCATGTCTCCTTCTGAGGCGTCCTGGTTTGCTTACTTGATCAGGCTGTGCTGCATTTGTTAGTCTACCCATTGCTATTTTGTAGATGCAGCATCCGTGGGATGAATCCCTTTTTCTCAGCTTCAGTATTCCAAGCATAAGTTGGGAAAAGACACTTAGGATGAAGAATAACATTGATGATACTTGTGAGGGTTTATCACAGTCAACGAGCTAAAAGTTTTAATAATCACTGATGACATAAAACTGAGGAGTAAACAAACCCTAGGGCTGGAGAGGTGGACAGTGGTTAAGAGTGGTTAAGAGTCCCGATGCCCTTCCAGAGGACCCTACTTTACTCCACAGGACCATGTCAGATGGTTCACAGGTACATGTAAATCCCACGCCATGAGATCTGACACTCTCTCCAGGCCTCCATGCACACTGTGTGGGTCCCACAGGCACCCACACAGATAATAAAAAATAAAATATATATTTTAAAAGAATCATGCATCTTGGTGTGTGCTTCCTAGCCATCAATAAACTTATCGTCATTTCATAGCATCTGAAGTAGTGTGTGAACATCATTAAAATCAATAGAACAGTGATACTATTTTTGTGTTTGTAATCAGCATGTACACACACCAGCTACTCAAAGCATACAATGGCACAATGGTCCAATAAGCCCAGACGGAAATGGCTGAATTATTTCCTAGATGAAGTAACAAAACTGGTTGTTAATTGTGGCCATTTTCTCTTCACTGTACAATTTCATTTCCTGTAAAACACTGGCAAAAATAATCTCTGCTGGCCAAGTGCATAGGGATAGAACTTACATATTACAGTGTATGAGGAACACCTCAAGATCTCTATGATATTACAAATAAATCACTTAGAATTTTAGTATTTTTCTTCAGAATCTAGCAATTCTCAAGCTCCAAGACTTCCCTGAAGTTCTATAATAAGGTGATAACTGTTTTTGAAGTTCATTTGCCTGGGAATCCTCATTTTTCCGTCACAGTTTTCCCGTTTACATAAGCACTGGTCTGTATACATTCACTCTCAGAGTTGCAGAGTGACCAGATCGAGGTGACTGCTGACAACCTTTTAGTCTGTGAAGCCAATTTGCCGTCTCTGTCTAGCTGCTTTGAAATCTGGTGGTTCTGTGGCTGTATGCAGCTCGGATTCATGGGTAGATTCTTAAAAACGATAGTTTCCTGTTTAAGGATTCATTGTGTTTATTAGCTCTGAGATCCATATCTCTCAAGTTTTTCTGCTCTTTTTTCAAAAACAGAAATTTAGCCAAGAGCAAAGCAAAGCAAAGCAAAGAAAAACGTATCACCTCCTTCTTCTTTGCAAGAGGATAGACCTGATTTTCGCTTAGTCGTCTGTGTTCAGAAAGACCTTGGTCTGCGAATGTAGTGCTTTAATGTGCAGGTTCTTCTCCTGGTTACTGCCCCATTACCCACAAGCCCCTGGGGCTGCCTGACTTCCGGAGCTCAACAATTAAACATGCTTGATGCTTAACTTTCCAGTTATTTCTTGGTTGGAATTTTCTTTGTTAAAAGAATATTTTAAAAAACAAATGTTTCTTTTTTATCCCTGGAAAACTTTGTTTTTAGCATTTTTTGTTATTGTTTTTGAGGTGCAATGTCACCGTATTTCCGAGGTTGGCCTCAACCTCAGCTTATTGGCTTTTGTTTTCTAGTTCTAGGATAACAGGCACATGCTGCCGCACATGTATGCTGTTTAAAAAAAAATCAAGAAAACACTTTTAAACACACACGCACGCACACACACACACACACACAGAGAGAGAGAGAGAGAGAGAGAGAGAGAGAGAGAGAGAGAGAGAGAGAGAGAGAGAGAGAGAGAGGATAAATAGGTTTCTGATATATCTTAGTTTTCTATAAATTATCAATACTCTTGATTGCACAGGCTCTGTCTATGTAATTATGTGAGCAACTTTTCGGTGCACTTGCACGGTTTTTTCCCATTGCCATTCGGGATAGCGCTGGCTTTTCTTCCCATTCGTCTCTGGCCCCTATTTTCTACCCCACTCCTGCTGAAGCTGTTTTACATATACAGCAACTTTCAGTAAACTGCAGCATTAGAAACAAGCTCCATTCCAATACTCATCCAGGGTAACACCATTGAGATTCGTAACTGCCAGCAAGTCATTGACAAACCATCATCACCAAAAGGTCATAATTCACCCCACTCTTCATCGTCACAAGTGTAGAACGGCATGTATCCACAGTTATATTAGCATTTGGTACAATCTGACTGTGCTAATGACCTCTCACTACTTATCCCTCCCTTTTCCCATAACTCTGGCCCATACCAGTTCTTCACTATTTATATAGTTATGAATTTTCCACGAGTACATAAATCCTTTATAGAAACATGCCCTTCAAGCCGGACAGTGGTGGCACACGCCTTTAATCCCAGCACTTGGGAGGCAGAGCCTGGCGGATTTCTGAGATAGAGGTCAGCCTGGTCTACAGAGTGAGTTCCAGGACAGCCAGAACTACACAGAGAAACCCTGTCCCTAAAAACAAACAAAAATGAAAGAAAGAAGAAAGAAAAGAAAGAAAAGAAAGAAAGAGAAAGAAAGGAACAAACGAAAGAAAGGAAGAAAGAAAGAAAAGAAAGAAAGAAAGGAAGGAAGGAAGGAAGGAAGGAAAAAAGAAAGAAAAGAAAGACAGAAAAGGAAGGAAGGAAGGAAGGAAGGAAGGAAGGAAGGAAGGAAGGAAGGAAGGAAGGAAGGAAGGAAAGAAGATGCTCTTCATTTAGACATATATGCTTTATACCTCTTTGTGTCTTTCCTTGGGTGGAAGGCTCACTTCTCTTTAGTAATGGATAATATTCTATTCCTTGGATGTGGTTTAGTCATATCTACTGACTCATCTTGTCTGTTTCAAAGTGCTGACAATTGTGAATAAAGCTGATGTCAATTATCCATGTGTAGATTATATTTATTACATGTGGATGTAAATGTTTAATCCTAGGTATAAAGGTCAAATAGTGTGAATAATGAATTATATATTAAGAGCATGTTATTCTGAAAAGAAATTGTTAATTTGTCTTCTCAACTTGATTTGTTTTTTCATTCCAGTGAGCAATGTTTGAGAGTTAAGTTGTTTTACATTTAGGGAGCTTTGGATGGATTTTTAGCCCTTTCAATAGTCAGGCAGTGCGACGCTGGCTAGTCTGCTCTTCCCACGTGATATATGATGGAGAAGTTCCCTTTAGACACTTATTTGCCTACTCTAATCACAATCAATAAAGATGCTGGTTTTTCTTCTTGTTGAGGTTCATGATCTCTTTGTATATGTGAATAACAGAGCCTTTTAACATATTATTTCTCATTCACCCCCTACACACATACAAGTTTATGCTTCATTTTCTTATGCCAAGGAGTGGTATACCTGGGTCTTATGGTCTATTTATACTTAGCTTTTTGGGAGTTTGTCACACTGATTTCCATGCTAGCTACATCTGTTTGAAAAACCACCAGTAATGAATGAAGGTTCCCTTTTCAAAGAATTCCCTCATCTCTGAACTCCTCCAGCAGTTGTTATTGGTTTTTATGTTGATCTTTGCCATTTTGACAGGGGCAAAATAAATTCTCAAAACTATTTTGATTTCCATTCCCTTAATTGCTAGGGAAATCAAGCTTGTAACATTTTTTTTTCAAGGATTCTGCCTTTGGTGCTGTATTCAAAATGTTGTATCCATACCCACAATCATCTGTGGTTTCTCATTTGATGTTTTACTTTTACCTAGTTAATTTTTACTAACTGAAAAATTAACTTTTCAGTTAATTTTTGGAGAGTGCATATGCACACACATTAATGGGCTGTCTACTCCATACTATTAAATCATTTGGCTCTATTTATTTTTCCAAAGTCAGACTGTCTTGATTGCAATACAGTGATTTTTAAAAGTCAGCTAGTACAAGAATTCTAGATGTATTCTCCTTCTTTTGGATTATATTGGCTATTTTTGCTACCCCTCTCTGCTTCCTTCATTGCATCTTCAACACCCTGTCTTTATATAACAACCCCTGATATTTTAAGAAGTCATATTGTCTCCAATAATGTAAAAGTTGACATTTGTTGAGTACTTCTTAAATTCTAGGCAAAATGCAATTAATATGCAAGTAGAATCTACTGTATAATTACTATAATTATTTCTGTATTTCAGATAAGGAAGCTTATATTAAGATAAAGAACAGTAGGAAATGCCCTGTAGTTACTGAGGCAGCGAGTCATGACACATGGCGGCTTGCTTCAGAGACCTGCAATGATGTCTTGTTCCCCACAGATGAACCAACTTCTCATAATGCAGTTGCTCAGCTTAGCCAGGGAATAAGGAAAAAAGAACATATGTCAATTGGACCTTTCCCAAGCATGCCATATATACCTATGTGCATCCTAAGTATTAAATTGCCTTTTATCACTTTCAAAAATATTTATTCTTTCAAAGATCTCATACGTGAATACAATGTATTTTGCTCTCATCTATTCCCCAATATCTTTTTTTAATTTTTTTATTTTCTATATTCTTTGTTTATATTCCAAATGATTTTCCCTTTCACAGTTCTCCTCTTCCCAACAGTCCCATAAGCCCTCTTCCCTCTGCCCATTCTCTGATCGATCAACTCTCTCTTACTTCTCTGACCTGGTACTCCCCTACAGTGCTGGATCAATCCTTTCTAGCACCAGGGCCCTCTCCTTACTTCTTCATGGGAATCATTTGATATGTTAATTGTGTCTTGGGTATTCAGAGCTTCTGGGCTAATATCCACTTAGCAGTGACTGCATTCCATGTGTGTTCTTTTGTGATTGGGTTACCTCACTTAGGATGATATTTTCCAGATCCAACCATTTGCCTAAAACTTTCATGAATTCATTGTTTTTAATTGCTGAGTAGTATTCCATTGTGTAAATATACCACATTTTCTGTATCCATTCCTCCACTGAGGGACGGACATCTGGGTTCTTTCCAGCTTCTGGCTATTATAAACAGGGCTGCTATGAACATAGTGGAACAGGTGTCCTTATTGAATGCCGGGGAATCCTCTGGGTATATGCCCAGGAGTGGTATTGCAGGGTCCTCCAGAAGTGTTATGCCCAGTTTTCTGAGGAACCACCAGATTGATTTCCAGAGTGGTTGTACCAACTTGCATTCCCACCAGCAGTGGAGGAGTGTTCCTCTTTCTCTACATCCTCGTCAACACCTGCTGTCTCATGAGTTTTTTTATTTTATACATTTTTTCTTTTTTTATTATATATTTTTATTTTCTATATTCTTTGTTTACATTCCAAATGATTTCCCCTTTTCCAGTTCCCCCCTCCCCATATGTCCTATAAACCTTCTCTCCACCAATTCTCCAATCACCTCTCTCCTTTCTCTCTGTCCTGATACTCCCCTCCAATGCTAGATCAAGCCTTTCCAGGATCAGGACCCTCTCCTTACTCCTTCATCGGAGTCATTTGTTATGCTAATTGTGCCTTGGGTATTCAGAGCTTCTGGGTTAATTAATATCCACTTATCAGAGATTGCATTCCATGTGTATTCTTTTGTGATTGGGTTACCGCACTTAGGATGATATTTTCCAGATCCAACCATTTGACTAAAAATTTCATGAATTCATTGTTTTTAATTGCTGAGTAGTATTCCATTGTGTAAATATACCACATTTTCTGTATCCATTCCTCCACTGAGGGACATCTGGGTTCTGGCTATTATAAACAGGGCTGCTATGAACATAGTGGAACAGGTGTCCTTATTGAATGCCGGGGAATCCCCTGGGTATATGCCCAGGAGTGGTATTGCAGGGTCCTCCAGAAGTGTTATGCCCAGTTTTCTGAGGAACCACCAGACTGATTTCCAAAATGGTTGTACCATCTTACAACCCCACCAGCAGTGTTCCTCTTTCTCCACATCCTCACTAACACCTGCTGTCTCCTGAGTTTTTAACCTTAGCCATTCTGACTGGTATGAGGTAAAATCTCAGGGTTGTTTTGATTTGCATTTCCCTAATGACTAGTGATGCTGAACATTTTTTAAGGTGTTTCTCAGCCATTTGAAGTTCTTGAGGTGAAAATATTTTGTTTAGCTCTGTACCCAATCTTTTAATAGGGTTATTTGGCTCTCTGGAGCCTAACTTCTTGAGTTCTTTGTATATATTGGATATTAGCCCTCTGTCAGATGTAGGGTTGGTGAAGAGCTTTTCCCTATTTGTTGGCTGCCGTTTTGTCTGCTTGACAGTGTTCTTTGCCTTACAGAAACTTTGTAATTTTATGAGGTCCCATTTGTCAATTCTTGATCTTAGAGCATAAGCTATTGGTGTTCTGTTCAGGAACTTTCCCCCTGTGCCCATGTCCTCAAGAGTGTTCTCCAGTTTCTTTTCTTTTAGTCTCAGTGTGTCTGGTTTTATGTGGAGGTCTTTGATCCACTTGGAGTTGAGCTTAGTAGAAGGAGATAAGAATAGATCAATTAGCATTCTTCTGCATGCTGAGCCAGTACCATTTGTTGAAAAGGCTATCTTTTTTCCACTGGATGGTTTCATCTCCTTTGTCAAAGATCAAGTGACCATAGGTGTGTGGGTTCATTTCTGGGTCTTCAATTGTATTCCATTGATCCACCTGCCTGTCACTGTACCAATACCATGAAGTTTTTAACACTATTGCTCTGTAGTACTGCTTGAGGTCTGGTATACTGATTCCCCCAGAGGTTCTTTTACTGTTGAGAATAGTTTTAGCTATCCTGTTTTTGGGATTTTGATGGGGACTATATTTTGGGATTTTGATGGGGACTATATTTTGGGATTTTGATGGGGACTATATTGAATCTGTAGATTGCTTTTTGCAAGATGGCCATGAGCATGGAAGTTTTTTCCATTTTCTGAGGTCTTCGATTTCCTTCTTCAGAGACCTGAAATTCTTTACATGCAGATCTTTCACTTGTTTGGTTAGAGTCACACCAAGATACTTTATATTGTTTGTGGCTATTGTGAAGGGTGTCATTTCCCTAACTTCTTTCTCAGCCTGCTTATCCTTTGGGTGTAGGAAGGCTACTGATTTGCTTGAGTTGATTTTACAACCAGCCACTTTGCTGAAGTTATAGGAGTTTTCTGGTGGAGTTTTTTTGGGTCACTTAAGTAGACTATCTGCAAATAGTGATAGTTTGACTTCCTCCTTTCCAATTTGTATCCCTTTGACCTCTTTATGTTGTCTAATTGCTCTAGCTAGAACTTCAAGTACTATATTGAAAAGATATGGAGAGAGGGGGAAGCCTTGTCAAGTTCCTGATTTTAGTGGGATTGCTTCAAGTTTCTCTCCATTTAGTTTCATGCTGGCTACTGGTTTGCTGTATATTGCTGTTACTATGTTTAGGTATGGGCCTTGAATTCCTGTTCTTTCTAAGACTTTTAGTATGAAAGGATGCTGAATATTGTCAAATGTTTTTTCAGTATCTAATAAAATGACCATGTGTTTTTTTCCTTTGAGTTTGTTTATATAGTGGATTACATTGATGGATTTCTGTATTTTGAACCATCCCTGCATCCCTGGGATGAAGCCTACTTGATCATGGTGAATGATCACTTTGATGTGTTCTTGGATTCGATTGGCAAGAATTTTATTGAGTATTTTTGCATCAATATTCATAAGGGATATTGGCCTGTAGTTCTCCTTCTTTGTTGGCTCTTTGTGTGGTTTTGATATCAGTGTAATTGTTGCTTCATAGAATGAGTTTATTCCTCAATATCTTACCTTCCAAGTTACCATAGGACCCACAACAACAACTCCTTCTGAATTGCATGTCCTTATCTTCTTCTCCTTCTCTTCCTCCTCTTCCTCCTCCTCCTTCCCCCTCCCCAATTCTCCCCTTCTCCACCTTTTCATCCTCATGGCATCTGACTGAGTCCAAAGAGTGGTTACCATAGTCGCAAATGGTGTGGGATTAGGGCAATTTACTACTTGCTTTATCTACAGAGAAAAATGACTCATTTGTTCAGCACCTACCAACTGACAAAATCACAGATAACAGTGAGGTCTGGCATCCCCAGGCTGAAGTCCTGTTTGCTTTGATCTTGTGCAGGTTTTGTATGGGCAACTGTAGAGTCCGTGAATTCTTCATATGTCCAGAAGACAGACTTTTACAGTTTTTCTTCCCATCTTCCAGCTCTTAAGCTCTTCCTATCCATCTTTTCATTATGATACACGAGACATGAATATGGTGAGGTTGATTCAGATGATTTATCTGTGTTTGAGTACTCATGCTTGCTGGTCCTCGACACTTTGATAGGTTGTGAGTCTCAGAATTAAAGGCCCTATTGTTGAAGAACATGAAAAAAAGATCAAATGTCAACCTGATCAGGAAATCCCTTCCTGGTTAGCTACACTTTCGGAACTAGAAAGTATAATTTTTTGGCAGAAGGTGTCAATGGTCTTAACTAGTACTAGACCCCAAATACTATAATACTAACCTGCCAGGCAAGTTGAGCTCACTGTAATGTAGATGCATGGTAGTTATATGAGTAACCAATTATATTCTAATTAGATTTGAGAATTTCTTCATCTGATGTACATCATGTCTGATGCTGAAGACATCAAAAGGCCATGACTATGTTCATAGGCCCTAGCATGGAACTTACTATGTCATTTTCAAGTGTAATGATCATGTTGTCAAATTATCTTCTTCAGATTTATGTTTATGCCCATATATTTGTGGTGTTCTAGAAATTAAATTTGTAAAACAGTCATTACCAAGTATCTTCTTTTAATGAGCCTATTGTGTGGAGAGACTTATAAAAAGACATAAGTTTAAATATAATAGGATCTATTTAAAAACATTTATGTGTACAAGTGTTTTGGATGCACGTGCCTGCTAACTGGAGCTCTGATGAGTGCATCAGATCCCTTTGAACTGGGGTTACTCATGGTTATGAAGCAGTGTGTGATGCTGGGAATCCAAGGAAGAGCAGTAAATATTCTTAACCCCTGAGTAAGCTCTCTAGGCCCATAGACTAAGACCTTTGAAAGAGTCCCAGACTGGAATCTCTCTATATCATCTGTAAAATGAGCACATTGTTAGGAAATCATGCTGTAAAAATATTATACAGCAGCAAAGTAAGGGAGGTATGGTTTAAGTCTAGGTGTTAACACAACTTACAGGCTCAAAGTCTCCGGTGGAACACTGTCAATGATTATGACTAATTTAGCAAAGCAAAATCTTTCTTTGCCTTGCCTTAGGTTTAAAAAAAGAATTCTTAGTAGAAAGCCACATGTTCTCTAAGTTACTACCAGAACTTGTTTTGTTTCAGGGTTATGACTCATTAGATTGACCTCTTGACTCTAAAGATTTAAAAGGCATTTTTTTAAAATTCTTTTTCATTTATTCCCAAGTATATTCATGATGGTAAACTTTTGGCTATGGGACCCTACACCTTTTATCCTATTTTTGAATCATTAATGTCTCTGTGAATATTGGTCACAGATATTTTGTCTTCCCTGGTTCCTGGCTTCAAAGACCTGAAAAATAACTTTTCACACTTTTACCCCATGGCCGTGTAAATATAAATATGAGAGAGGGTTCTCATGCTATTCAACCACAGCCGCTGAAGTATCTTGAGTGATGACCCAGAAGGGCAGTTTGTTTGATTATGTAAGGTGTGGATAGCAAAATGGCTTGGTGGGCATAGGCAGTTTGCTGCCAAATCTGATGACTTGAATTCCATCTTTGGATCCCATGTGGCAAGAAGAAAGAACTGACTTCTAAAAGCTGTCTTCTGACCTTCAAGGGTTTGCGTGTAACCACTTTACAACCTCTCATGTATGTTTTTTTTTTTTTTTAAACTTCAAGGAGCACTAAATTTACATTAAATTGTAAGGCATTTTGGTCTTTGCTCTCCTGACAATTACATAAGCTGCTTATGAGTTTGTAATATGGGGGAAAGGCACAGAAAAATGCTGTCCTGGAAAAAACTACTTAATGAATGCCCCAAGATGCAAGTCATGTATGCTTTAAGCAAGGGCGACAGTGCGTGCATCAGAGTGTTGGCAGTCCCTGTGTAAGACTGTCTGGCGAGCAGAGCTCATGGTGAAGCTGCTTCCCAGTGTTCTCTGTGCTGGCAAGCCTGGACATCCTGGTAGCACAGTCTTTTGTTTGTGCTGAAAAGAGGATGAATACTCCGTATAAATAATTGTAATTATCTTCTCATTGAAGAAACATAAACTTGGAATGCAGCACTGTTTTCAGGAGTAAATTGTCAATTTTGAAATGAATAGATTTTTTTTATATATTTCAAATGAATAGCTGCTAAAAAGTTAATAAATTTGGTATAGAGTCACATCTTTTTTTTTGTATAGGGAACCTTTTTTTTTTTCCTCGTAGATTCAAAACCTTCATTTCTCGTTATGTGGCTTTTTATTTTTGCCTGCTTTTCTTTTCCTGAAATATCACCCACTTAAAATTCTGTCTAATCTGTTTTCTCTATTGCTAGTAGCTTAAATGCATGAAAAGAGCTATGAAAAACTGCACTGCATATTCAAAATTATAGTTTGATTTATACATGTATGTTAGTGAACACATACAAAGTTAGTGAACATCTGTAGTGATCAATACATAAAAGTCAAATGTTGAGCCTTGAAACTTTATAATAAATGACTTAGCTGGAATCATTTATTATATTGTTTGTTTCTGTAGTTATTCTGTGAACTGAAGCCTTGAATGTCTAATGGAGATATTTATGGGGAAAAATGGCAGTGTAGGGTTTGTGATGTTCACTTTAATATTAACTTTAAAATTCACTCTACCTGAATAAATAGAGTCTGTATAAATAGTCTCAGGAGACTGATAAAATTAGCTATTTGATGGTAGCCTTTGTGAGTTATTGGGTTTGGAATTCCTGAAAGGTCAGTGCTGAAGATATTATATTTATGTCTTTATCCTTTCTTACATTATATAGTCAATATAGTTGCTTCTAATAAATTGGCGAGTTGTTTGTCAATAAACTGGCAAACTTTCCTTCTGCATTTGGAAGTAATATTTCACTATAATTTCTGTAGTTTCTTTATGATTATAATGATTTTCCAGTTCCGATATCTGTCTGGTAACAGCTTAACTGAGGAAGGGAGTGTGGTAAATATTTTCACCCACTGACTTCTACACAGTCAATTCGATGATATGCTGGCCTTAGTTAATTATACTCAGGGACTTAATTATATGTGGATACACAGGATGAAGTTGACAAGAGACTTATGTCATAGATGCCACTGACGTGCTTACTTAACTTCCTCATAATTGCTTAGAGATCAAATATTTCCAGGGATATCAAAGATATGTGATAGGACTTTAAAGTATCATGTTAGATTAATTAGTTCCTTATTTTTCTGTTTGCATACCTTTATTTTAAAATTTTTCCATAAAATATTCAGTGAATTCAGTAAAGATGACATTCACTCATCTTTTTTTATTCGATATATTTTTTATTTACATTTCAAATGATTTCCCCTTTTCTGGCCCCCTACTCCCCGAAAGTCCCATAAGCCCCCTTCCCTCTCCCTGTTCTCCCACCCACCCCTTCCCACTTCCCTGTTCTGATTTTGTTCTATACTGCTACACTGAGTCTTTCCAGAACCAGGGGCCACTCCTCCGTTCTTCTTGTACCTCATTTGATGTGTGGATTATGTTTTGGGTATTCCAGTTCTCCAGGCTAATATCCACTTATTAGTGAGTGCATACCATCATCTTTTGAGTCTGGGTTACCTCACTTAGTATGATGTTCTCTAGCTCCATCCATTTGCCTAAGAATTTCATGAATTCATTGTTTCTAGTGGCTCCACTGTGGACTCCACTGTGTATATATACCACATTTTTTGCATCCATTCTTCTGTTGCGGGATACCTGGGTTCTTTCCAGCATCTGCCTATTATAAATAGGGCTGCTATGAACATAGTGGAACATGTATCCTTATTACATGCTGGGGAATCCTCTGGGTATATGCCCAGGAGTGGTATAGCAGGATCTTCCGGAACTGAGGTGCCCAGTTTTCTGAGGAACCATCAGACCGATTTCCAGAGTGGTTGTACCAATTTGCAACTCCACCAGCAGTGGAGGAGTGTTCCTCTTTCTCCACATCTTTGCCAACACCTGCTGTCTTCTGAATTTTTAATCTTAGCCATTCTGACTGGTGTAAGGTGAAATCTCAGGATTGTTTTGATTTGCATTTCCCTAATGACTAATGAAGTTGAGCATTTTTTAAGATGTTTCTCCTGGCCATTTTGTCAAAAGCAATATACAGATTCAACGCAATACCCATCAAAATCCCAACTCAATTCTTCATAGAGTTAGAAAGAGCAATTCTCAAAATCATCTGAAATAACAAAAACCCAGGATAGCTAAAACTATTCTCAACAACAAAATAAATTCTGGGGGAATCAGTATCCCTGACCTCAAGCAATACTACAGAGCAATAGTGTTAAAAACTGCATGGTATTGGTACAGTGACAGGCAGGCGGATCAATGGAACAGGATTGAAGATCCAGAAATGAACCCACACTCCTATGGCCACTTGATCCTTGACAAAGGGGCTGAAAACATCCAATGGGAAAAAGATAGCCTTTTCAACAAATGGTGCTGGTTCAACTGGAGGTCAGCATGCAGAAGAATGTGAATTGATCCATCCTTGTCTCCTTGTACTAAGCTCAACTCCAAATAGATCAAGGACCTACACATAAAGCCAGACACTCTGAAGCTAATAGAAAAGAAACTGAGGAAGACCCTTGAGGACATCGTTACAGGGGGAAAGTTTCTGAACAGAACACCAATAGCGTATGCTCTAAGATCAAGAATTGACAAATGGGACCTCATAAAATTACAAAGTTCCTGTAAGGCAAAACCATCAAAAGGACAAATTGGCAACCAACAAATTGGGAAAAGATCTTCACCAACCCTACATCCGATAGAGGGCTAATATCCAATAAATACAAAGAACTCAAGAAGTTAGACGCCATTCACTCATTTTAATTGATATAGTATATTGGTATTATGAGTCAGCTTTTGAGAACTCTAGAGTTAATGGTTAATATTTTTCTTATTAATCAAAAGTTTTAGAAGTGTGGACATTACCAAAAATTAAATTAACTAAATTATTAAGTTATTTATACTAGAATAAAAGAGTCAAATCTTGCCAATGGTATCTCTTTTATAGTATAGTTATTTCTATGCCCTTAAAGAGTTTATTCTGGTGTGTAATTTCAATCTGTAAATACTGATAATACTGCATGTCTGTTCATTTCCTCACATTCTACATTCATTGATTACATAGCAGTAATCCATGAAATCTAGAAACAACTATGGTTGGCATGTTTGACATAGAAACCAGAAAATAGCATGATCAGCGCTTAGTTTCTTGTATCCACTTGTATAGCATGGAATTCTCTGTTTAACGATCAAAATTTGTACATAGGTGATAAAATGTTTAACATGCAGTAAATCAAACACCACATCAATACATACAAGTATTGAGAAAATAGTTGGTGATTGAGCTGAAATTTTATGTGTCATCTCATACATCAATCGAAGCCATAGGCCATCTAAGCATAGAGATCTATGAAAACATCCTATGACAATTAGTCTCCTACATGGAATTTGTCATGAAAATATATGTAATAATAATTATTGTCATATAAAGTTATAAGCCATACATTTTATGTGAATAAAGTTTATAACCTTATGTAATTGTATACCTATTATATCAGATATTTGCCTAATGTTTACCAGTCCATACCATACCTGCTTCTATTATATTATACTTTGATCCACTTAGCAACACTACTCAATATTAATGTTTATGCGGATGGTTTGATTACATACTATGTGTGTTAGCCCCTTCCATAATGTGGGGTGTCAAACCTATGGCCCCATGTATGCACGACAAGTTCTTTGCCTCTGATCTACCTAATACCTCACCCTTTTCTCTTACTTTCTTCCTACACATCCTTGTAGCCCACATCCCAAAATATTAGATACTACATTTTAACAGTGTTATTGAAAAATAATTCTTATGCCATATCAGCCACCATTTTAAGTGTAACATTTGATGTTTTCATTAACTTCAGAGTTGTCCAACAAGTTCAAGTTGTACAATAATCTCTATCAACTGAATTTAGAATAATTTTATTCTTCCTAAAAGACCTTAACCATTATTAGTATAAGTCTTTAATCTCCCTTTTCTAGGCTAGAATTGATCAAATTTATGTTTGCAATAATTTCTGTATGCCAGTTCCTTCACATGCATTGAACAATACAATGCATGTGGTTTTGTGTTTTGTTTCTTTAACACAGTGACTTATATTCATCCAAAACTTCATCCCGTGTGAGTCAGAACAGTGGTCCCTTGTGTGGTTATGCCATATTCATGCATTCCTCATTCCAGAGAAATTTAGGTTTATACATTTGTATATTAAAATGTGCTACTATTATGAGACAAGGAACCTAAAACTATGTCTTTGAATTCATTTTCTGTTGGCCATCTGATGGTGGGTATATAGATCACCCATAAGGGTTTTTCCCCAGTGAGACTCCCTAGGAGAAAACTAAATTTTAATTTGGAAGTCATTATCAATTGGAGATTAGTTAGGGAATGGGCATGTGCCCACTTTTCATTTCAGTCCTAGGACTCCACCTGGTACAGATGGGTACAGGCAGGCTCTGTATATGCCGGCCGCTACCGTCTCTGAGTTCATATACCTGTGTGATGCTGTACCTAGCACATCTTGTTTCCTCAGTGTCTTCCATCCTCTATGTCCCTCACACTCCTTCTGCTTCCTCTATTTCAGGGTTCTCTGAGAACCAGATAGAGATAGAGAATGTGAATGGAGACATTCCTTTTAGCGCTGTTTTAGGGTCTCGCACTCTCTGCATATTGTTTGGCTGCGGGTCTTAGTATTGCTCCCATCTGCTGCAGAAGAAAGCTTCCCTAACTGTGGCTGAGCAAGGCACTGATTTGTAAGTATAGCAGAATATCACTAGGAGTCATTTTATTGCTAAGTTCTTTTAGTAGAACAGCAATATTTGGTTTTACCCTAGGCTCATGGGTATCTAGTTTCATGTTCTTGGTTACCCAGCAATATTGAGTATGGGTTCTGTCTTAGTCAGGGTTTCTATTCCTGCGCAATCATGACCAAGAAGCAAGTTGGGGGCTAGGGGGAAGGGTTTATTGAGCTTATACTTCCACGTTGCAGTTCATCACTAAAGGAAGTCAGGACTGGAACTCAAGCAGGTCAGGAAGCAGGAGCTGATGCAGAGGCCATGGAGGGATGTTTCTTACTGGCTTGCTTCCCCTGGCTTGCTCAGCCTGCTCTCTTATAGAACCCAAGAGCACCAGCCCAGGGATGGCACCATGCACAATGGGCCCTCCCCTCTTGATCACCAACTGGGAAAATGCCTCACAGCTGGATCTCATGGAAGCACTTCCCCAACTGAAGCTCCTTTCTCTGTGATAACTCTAGCCTGTGTCAAGTAGATATATAAAAACAGTAAGTACAGGTTCCATCTCATGGAGTGAGCCTTAATTCAGCTTAAACATTGAAAGGTTAGTCCTACAAGCTTTGTGCCACCATCATCCTAGCATATCTTGCAGGCAGGAACACACCACTGTAGACTTAAAGGGTTGTGTTTAGGTTTCTCACTTTGTAGCATAAGCCTATCATCAGGTACTAAGAACACTGGCCCACAGTGGTGAAGGCTCTAGTAGGCACCAATTTGACTTCTTTATGTTCAGTGAGTTGTGTAGATGTTGTCTTAGCAATAGAGCCTTACTGTCAGTTTGTAAAGAGCAACCTATAGCTTTGATGACAGCCTAGTTGTTGGGGGATTCCCATTGAATCTCTTTGTCAAACTGCTCAATTATATATAACCCATTTTGATATTAGAAGCTTCATTTGGCGGTAGCGCAATGTCATGTGAGGACTTTTTTATCTTTAATCTTTTTTTTTAATAGTCGGTTCTTATTCCTCTCCTGTTCTGTCCTCTGACACTTCCTCATCCTGTTCCTCCTCAACACTGCCCCCTCAAGTTTCCAAGAAGATGCCCTCCCCCAAAGTGCCAGACCTCCCTGTTCCCTGAGCCTCAAGTCTCTCAAGGGTTAGGGGCTTCTTCTTTCATTGAGGCCAGACCAGGCAGTGCTACTGTGTATGTGTTGGCCTCATATCAGCTGGTGTATGCTGCCTCGTTGGTGGTTCAGTGTCTGAAAGATTTCATGGGTCTAGGTTTGTTGAGACTGATCTTTTGGGGTCGCCCTCCTCAACTTCTTCCAGCCTCTCCCTAATTGAACCACAGGGGTCCCCGACTTCATTCCAAATGGTTGGGTATACACATCTGCTTCTGTCTCAGTCAGATGCTTGTTGGGCTTCACAGAGGACATCCATGCTAGGCTTTAAGTTCATCACAGCATCAGTAATAGTGTCAGGCCTTGGAGCCTCCCTTTGAGATGGATTCCAATTGGGGCCTGTCACTGGAGCTTCTTTCCCTCAGGCTTTCTCTAGTTTTGTTCCGGCAGTTCTTTCAGACAGGAATAATTCTGGGTCAGAGTTATTGACTGTGGGACAGCAACCCATCCCTCCACTTGATACCCCGTCTTTCTACTGGAGGTAGATTCTGTAAGTTTCCTCTCCCCACTGTTGGGCATTTCATCTAAGCTTCCTCCCTTTGAGTCATGAGATTCTCTCACCTCCCAGGTCTCTAGTATATTCTAGAGGATCCCCCCACCTCCCACCTCCAGAGGTTGTATATTTCCATTCGTTTGACTAGCCCTTAGCATCTCACTCCTGGTTCCCCCAATACCACCTGATCATGTTCCCCTTTTCCCTTGCCCCTCCCCTCCATTCTCTCATCCAATTCTCTCTTATTTCTTATTTTTTTATTTCTCTATTTCTCTGCCTCGATGTGACTCCCTGTCTCTGTCTCTCTGTCTTTCTGTCTGTCTTTCTGTCTCTCTGTCTCCCTCCACCCACCCCTTGTCTGCTTCTCTCTCTTAATCCTAGCGGCCACTTGTATGTATTATAGCTTCCAGTTTTGTGTTAATGGAATTCCCCAGTGTGAAAATAAGTGGCTCTCTGCATCTGTATGTTGATTCTTATGCCTTTTGGGGACTCTTACTTCTGCTGTGTTTGTTGCTGTTCTATTCCAAAGTGCTTTTTTTGTCTTGTTTTTGTATAGATTATATTGTTATATTGTATCACACATTATTATTCTTTCTAAGCCTGTTTTTTTCTGAGGACAGACAGAAAGGAGTAGATACAGACAGGTGGGGAGGTAGGGAGGAACGCAGATGACCAGAGGAACAAATTGTGGTCAGGACATATTGAATGAAAACAATCTATTTGGAATAAATGATAAACAAAGCCAAAGCCTTTGTGATTAACAACAACAAAAAAATGTAGAGAAGAGTATGTCTGTCAAAGAGGAGAAATGCACAATCTAAGTATGTAAATGTGGAGATTTCAATAATAAAAAACCTTAGCAATGAGTATGTCCGGGATAAGAAAGTGCACATAACCAAGCTGAAAAACTTGAGATCCAAATGTCCAAAACCTTGGATTATTTAGGGATTGTAGCTTTCATCAATTATTGATTGGGGACTTTACATATTGAAAGCAAATGTAATATATTAGTATTCTCTACAATATTTTGACTCAGCATCTTTTTTGGAATAAATGTATAAAATACTGATGTACTAATTATTTTATGCTGCTGTAATAAAATACTCTCAAAAGAACACAAGAAGGAAGGAAGAAAGAGAGAAAGAAAGCAAAGCACAGGGAAGGATGCTGCTATTGATATTTGTGCAAATATTGTGTAGACCTGGTTCATCATTAGCCTTGAACATAGATCTGTATAGACAAGCTAATAATCTGGCAAATCTATGTAATGAATGCTGAGTTCCTGCTGAATTATCACCAGAGTCCCTGTATAAATTAGCATTTCAGTCAGCATGTGTGAGGACCCTAGTGTCTCTAAATACTTATTATGGAATTTCATTCAATACCAGTGCATGGGAAGTGGTGACTCAGTGCTCTTCAGATGTAAATTTCCCTATCTCTAACACTGACCAGTTACTTATGTTGTGTTTATTTGATATTTAAGAGCATTTTAAGGAAAATTCTTGCCGTGGTCATTTCAGCTTTGATTTTTTTTTATTAATTACTTGAGGATTTTATACCACATATTTAAATCATATTCACTCACCCACACCTGGCTCTTCTCAGAACCATGTTTTCACTCTTTCTCACATGCTTTTGTCCTAATGTTTATTTTTTATTATTCTTGTTGTTGCTGTAAAGTCCATCCAGTTGAAATTACTCTTCAGTGTATAGTCATCCACCGTAACAAGCTCAACATACCAGGGAATTGTATCCTTAAAGAAAACTTATTTCACCTCTCACAACAGCTCTCAGTTACCAACAACGTCTTGGCTAGGGGTAAAACTTGATGCCTGACTCCCTCTCCATGATGGGTCTTCCCCTGTCTCTGCCTTCCATCTTACCATGGGAGCACCAACATTATAGAGGCATACCACTAAGCCTGGCTTTACTTGGTTTGGAGATGAAAATTCAGGTCCTCAAATTTCTATATCCAGCACTTTACGCCATGAGTGATCTTCCCAGTCATTATTGAGCAGATTTTGATGTCATCATAAAGATCCTTATTGAGAGAGACAGACAAAAGAAAGCACAGAGAGGATAGGAGAGTGCTCTGAATGCACCAAGCATGGAATGTTGGCAGCCAATCAGAAGCAGAACTTTGTTCACCTTTAGAAAGTCCCATGCCTATCTATCTATCTATCTATCTATCTATCTATCTATCTATCTATCTATCTATATCTATCTATCCGTTTCCCCCCTCTCTGTGTGTGTGTCTATTTTGATACTTCTATTAACTAATACTGGGCTTGTCAATATTTAGGTTTTTCAGATACTTGATAAAATGAATAGTTAAATTTTAGGGTTAACCATGTAACTGGATAAGAGTGAAATAAATCTGTGAAAGACATTACATTACCTGCATTTTTAATGATTATGTAAAGTATACATTTGGTTGTTCAGGAAAGAGACAGAAGTAGACACTTGCACACATTTTATGATGTATAGAAAAACAAATAAAGTTTCATGGATGATTTTACAAATGGACTAGATCAGAGTAGGAAAATGGATATCTTCTGAGGATGGGGCATACAGGCTAGTGTATTTTACACACATCAGGTCTGTGGTCAGTTGTGCCTCCCAGACAGTGGCTTTACGCTGTGTGTTATGAGGTAGGTCACTGTTGAGTTTCATGTAGCCCTCACTTTGCATTGGTCTTGTGACACACGGCAGAGTGGTATTATTCTTAGAAGCCCATTATAGGAAGGGTGCCACAAGATTTTATAGAAGGGTGCAATATATGTGAAAAATATTAAAACAGAAAAATAAAAGAATATGAATTTTGGTTACTAGGGAAAAGGGGGGCTCTGGGGGAGTTCAGGGAGGGGAAAGAATATCATTAAGAGGTATTATAAAAATAGAAGCATAAAAATTAAAAAAGAAACATGAGAACAGTCTGAAGCCAAAGTAGAAACTGTCTGTCAGCATCCCAGGAACTAGGCGAGGGTGCACTTTGAACTGAGAAGTGGTGAGAAAGCAGGCAACAGAGCCGACTGTGTGATCTCAGAAGTGAAGCTCTTTGAGCATGCTACTCCAGACTCTGCTACGTATGAAGATGGACATATGCTAAATACAAAAATGAAAATAGATGTTGACTTGCTTTTCTCATATTGCAGTAGCTTAGCCTGTTAGGGTTGCCATTGGAGACTCATTGACTACGGAGAACTTTCACTTGGAGTAATCACTCAGCTATGGTATTATTTTTAATCTTTAAAATATTTCTGATATTAAAATTATATCATTTCCTCTTCCCTTTCCTTTTTCCAAATCCTCCCATATACCTACTCTTATTTTATTTTGCTATTCGTGGTCTGTTTTCATATATTATATATATATATATATACAATTTCATGTGTCTGTGTGTATGTGTGTGTGTGCATTTCCTCCTTAATTACATTATGTTACTTGATTTTTTTCCAGAAATTACCATTGGTTATTGGATAATCAAGTGGTGTGCTTTTCCTGGGGAAACTATTTCATGTGGCTTTTATCATCAATGGCAAGAACATATCAGACCACATTAAAGATTTTCAGGATCCACTAAGAGCTCCATGTGCATGTGTTCATGCATGTATTTATGTGTGTGAGTGCATGTGTGAATGTGAATGTAGCTGTGGATGGGCCATCACATACAATTACCTTTCATGAATATTACTTTCTCTAATATCTCAAGTTTCCCACTTACTATGACTTAGCACCCATTTCAATTCTTTAGTGTTGACTGGATTTCCCTCTGCCAAGACTTAAAAACCTCACTGTCTGTCAGGTTGTGTTTCTCCCAAGGAGCTATATGAAAAGGAGATAACATGGCGACCCTCAGCACTCCCACAGGACCTTCATTATATTGTAATGTGACCATTAAGATGATACCTGCTGCCAGCTATCATTCAGCATTTACAACTGGACAGAGACTGGGTCATGATGCACTTACATACCTGATTTTCCTTAGTGCCTACAATATTCCTGTGAAACAGCTTATATTGTCTTCAATTTGCAGCTGTGAAAGCTTGAACTTAGAGATGCAGAAATAATTTGCTCAAAAATTAATGCAGTTTTTATTTGGGAGATCCACTGCTCCCACCAGGTATCTTTAGAGCGGTGACTCTCATCCTTCCAAACGCTGTGACCCTTTAAGACAGTTCCTCACGCTCTAGTAACACCCAGCAGATTGAGGAGGATCTAGAATGTAGTAAAAATTACCATGCGCTAACATGTAATTTATAATTTAAAAGTTATGCTGATGGCTAGGAATCATTATAAGAACCCAGAAGATAGAACTGATGAACAAATGATTTACTTATTATTAACCATATTTTTGCTAGCATTTTATGACTAAGTATGTGTAATACAGAGCTATGGGATTGCTAGGTGCGGTGGTATCTGCAGTAGGCATGAGATGGAGACCAGCCTGGGCTACATACAAAAATATTGTTTACAAAGAAGAAAAAGCATGAGTTTCATTCAAACACCTTTTAATTTTTTTTGGAGATGATATGATTCATTTTGCAAGGATATTTTGTTAACTTCATCTGTTAAATGAAAATAATTTCATTAATGTCATGTGTTTCTGTTTGTTTCTTTTGTTCTTTTTTTGTTGTGGGTCTGTTGTTTCATCTCCAGGATGGCGTAGGAGTTGATGAGAAGCTGTCTTTACGGCGAGTGGCTGTGGTCGAGGACTTCTTTGACATCATCTATTCCATGCATGTGGAGACAGGGCCGAATGGAGAGCAAATCCGGAAACACGCTGGACAGAAGAGAACTTACAAAGCAGTAAGTGTGTGTGGGGGGTAGAGAGAGAGAGACAGAGAGAGGGAGAGAGAGAGAGAGAGAGAGAGAGAGAGAGAGAGAGAGAGAGAGAGAGAGAGTCCTCTTACTATGTTTGCATGTGAACATGAGTGCAGAGTTAGCAGAGCCTTATAGTCAGCACAGCCTTGATCACATGAGGGCAGAACAAGTACTTATGCCATAAGTTATTATTGGCTGTTTTAGTCATAGGCTATATTGCATTATGTTTTAACCTGTCTGTAGAGTTCTTACATTATATATATATATATATATATATATATATATATATATATATATACACACACACACACATATATGTATATATATAACATTCCCAGTTAGATACCTATAAAGAGGAAGGCATATTTGAAATGTATATTCAATGTGTCATAATATATAATTATGTACTGGGAGATAACATTTTTTACAATCATTCAAATTTCTTCCATCTCAAGTCATACTACTGTATTTATGTATTTTATATTCCATCTTATAGCAACATTGATAAGAAAAACATACCTTATTTTATGTTATTTTATGTCTTAGTTTTCATGAACAGAATATTAAAATATGTTATTTTCATAGTACCTTGCCCTTGAGCATTTAAAAATTGAAGTATATGACTTTATTGAAAATAATGTAAAAAGTATATTTAATTAACTATTTGGTAGTGGGATATATATTGTCAATATGGAGTTATATTTTAATTTTGAAGTTATTATTTAAACCTACAGTTTGATATACACATTTTAATCTACATTTTATTTAATTAAAACATTATAAACAATATTACTATAGATATTTTACCCATTCTAGCAAATTGAAGAGTAATTACCTTTTGCCAGCACAGGCAAAGTGTACATTGTATGAGCTTTCTCAGCAGTGGGGATAATGTTCTTCTTATGAATTCTTACTGAACTTCGCTTTTGGCTGCCGTTATATGAACTGTTTTCAGCTACCTTGATACACAATATCAGTCTGGATCCATTTTTTTTTTCAGATACAGAAAAATGTGTGAAATGCTCAAAGTTTCAAATACAGGTACATACGTTTGAAAATTAGCTCTGAGCATAAGAAATAGCTTCTTTTCATAACTATTTTTTGCTATATTGCCAGGGTCATATTAAGGCTTTATAGTTGCATAATAACCCTTAATACAATGTTATTTATCCCTCTTTCTATACGGTTTTGTTTCTTGGCTGTTTCTAAATTGCATGGTTTGTGGGCAGGCCTCAGTGTAAGTTTCCTTACATAATTCTGCCACAAAAACTTCCTTTTGACCTATGTACCCCAGGAGACATTCTTCCCATGACTAACGAAAGTGACCAAGAACCTTGAGAGATTTTATATAGACTAATATCACTGAACATACTCATGCCTCCTGTCTGCTAAACCAGGATTGTTCCTCTGGATAGTAATACAGAAATTATGTATTGATCTACTAATATCACTAACCATGGAATCTTGGGCATAATGCATTTTCATGAACTTCCTATGTGAACTTGGCAGCATTTTATGTAACAGGAATATACAAATTCAATTGTATTAAATGAAACTAAAATCCCAAAATAAAACAAAATAAAATGAGAGTAAAGTACCTTCATTGTTGGTAGTCGCAGCCAATCACCTTAGGTACCAAACACAATTTGAAATGACTTAACTTTTAAAATGAATTTATCAAGAGACTTTAAATTAAAGTAGAAGCATGATCCAACTTTTACTTTATGTTAAGTGACTGTGAATAATCTAAGTTGTGTCCATTACTCATACTAAACATTTACAATGAATTGGTACCTGTGTCTCAAACAAGCACAATTTAGTATCAATAGTTCATGAAATATTTTCTGCATTGTGGGATTGGGGAGAAAGTCTTGAAACCCCAAACAGCACCGAAATACCTGAGTCCTCTCAAGAATGCCTCGTTAGAGGATCCTCTGACTCTTCTCAAGAATGTCTTACATTAGATGATCCTGACTGCTCAGGTTCAATTTTTATTTCCATATTAAAGCTTTATTTCCATATCCTACTATCAGGAAAGTTCTTAAGCTCTTCCTAGTGATCCCTCTCAAGTGAATTTTAATTAGGACAATTTCCATTTTATATAGCTGTAATTCAATACAGGAAAAAATCCTTCAGAGCCAGTGAAACTGTGCACATGACTATACAATGAGTGGAATGTAATGATAAAATTAATATAAATGTGCAGCTAGTGGAGGATAAAGCAGACGTGCAGTTGGAATGGAATGGCATAGTCTGTGAGAGTCAGAGGCTGCTGGGCCAGAACTCAGTTCTCAGCAGTACCGCTGGCTGAATTAGCTTGAAACCTGTGATGATCAGGGATCTAAGTAGGCTTCAGTCTCTTCTGACTTCTAACACAGTAGGACATAGAGCATGCGTAGTTACGTCTATTGACTCTCTTCTCCCCTTTCTATATGGCCAAGAAACTGTCCTTGTACAACTAATCATAAAAGCATATTTTAACAATATTATCAATAGATTTAGTGGTCATTTTATTTACTTTGCCTTTTTTTGCAAATATTCCTTCTATGTTTCCACTCTGCAGGAAATGGTGGTCTTTTAATATTGAATTAACTACTGAATGCTATTTGGTTTTCTATCTGCAGTAAATCATTCCTTGAAATATCTAGGCACTATATCAATTGCAGTTTATTCCAATCTAATTTGGCTAAAGAAAATTTGAAAGGTGTATAGTCTAACTCGTGAGCTCTGGAAATCCACAAAAATGACACATTTTTGGAATATCTAAGGTCTTTATAATTATTTCAATAGTTATTCATTGTTTTATAGGATGTTCTTATATCTGAATAAGTTTATATAGTAATGGTTACTATAGCATTGGATGTGTAACTTATAATGTATTTGACTATACTCAACTTATAATTATCTACATTAATATAATAGACCATTTAATAGTTGTTATATTTGAGCTTAAAATACATGATTGTGTGGATTTTTGAATGAAGATATACATTTTAGTGATATTGAATAGTACTTCAAAATTAATGATTCAGTAATAGTATACATATGTAATTTAGGATACTTTCCTGCTCTCCAGCCCTTAAGTGTACTTTGATAATGATTTCACAATGACACATCACTGTCCCCAGGTACCTTTTGCTACTCCTACCACTCCCACTTCATCACAAGCTAGCACATAATAGTATGTACTAATTAGTAGTATATGTATATGTGAGCATATGTAATATATTTATACATTATATGTGCATATAATAATTATACATATGATACACTCACACACACACACACACCAGTAATGACATTTATTTATTTTATGGTAGAGAGCATGTGTTACAGTAAAAGGGTAAAGAAATGCTGGAATCCAGACAGACAGAGTTCTAAAACTCAGGGTTAGCATTTATTTGCTCTCTGTGGTACTGTAGGCAGTTAATTACAATTTCTTCCTGCCTTTGAGAAGAGGTACTGATGTGATGGTGTAGTAATGGCTGCACATGTATAAATGGCTTGACACATAATGAATTTGTGCTGAGTGCTATTTTTTTTTCTCTGCCTAATCAGTCCTTGGAACCCTACTAGAAGGGGTGTGGCCTTACTCAGTTCTGCACACACAAGGGGGTTATGGGACTTTCAGTTCCCAGAGTTGCTGATTCTGAAGATTGTCTTAAGATAACAGATCTTAATATTTCAAAAATTAGTTTTTGATTATTAATTTTTCCTAGGAACTTAACTTGACCTTCTGAAAAGTATTAAAATTGGCTTTTTACTTTTGGTATATTTTCTTAGCATATCTTGTTATACCTAATAGCGAAATTCATTATAACATTTCCATGAATTCACATAATATATTTCAATCATATTTTCTCTCCCATTATCTTCTCTTGTCCCCTTCCTCCTTCCCATGATTCCCTCGTCTACTTTCCTGTGCTTTTCTCTGATGACTGGATGAGTCTCACTAGGCTTGTTAATAAGATCTTGTAAGGGAGTTTGTTCACAGCAGCACATGTGCCTCAACAGCAGCTACACTTCTAGAAAAACAAGGGCTTCCCCTCCACCATCAGTCATAAAACCTGCTCTTTAGAGACTTGCTCTCAATGGGAATGAAAGATCTCATTTTAGAGAATCCACATATAGTTGCACACATAGGACTCCCAGGCGCTTCCCCTGTCCCAGGTCCCTCGCTAGTCCCAGAGATGCTCCCACCTTTCTCTCTCCCAGGCCTCTCCTCTCTGCCCTTCCTACACCTGATTCCTGTCCTGGTTCCCCTCCTTACCTCATCACTTACCCACTTACCTCCCTCCATCCACCTCTGATAACTATTTTATATCTTCTTTAAGCATCCTCCCTTGGGCTTTTCTTCCTATTTAGTTTCTTGGGACTTGAGGATTGAAGAAACCTGATCATCCTGTACTTTATGGCTAATATCCACTTGTAAATGAGCATGTAACATGTGTCTTTCTGAGTCCAGGAGGGTATCTATCACACCTTCAAAAGATCCATTCTTTAGTTGAAGGACATCTAGGCTGTTTCCAGTTTCGGGCTATTTCAAATAAAGCTACTATAGTTGAGCATGTGTGGTGGGCTGGGGATTCTTTTGGGTATATGCCCAGGAGTTGTGTAGTTGCGTCTTGAAGTAGAACTATTTCCAATTTTCTGACAAGCTGACAATTTGATTTCTAAAGTGGCTCATGAGTTTGCTATCCCCCCAGCAATGGAGTATTCCACGTGTTCCACATCCTAGCTAGCATATGCTGTCACTTGAGTTTTTGATCTTAGTCATTCTGACTGGGGTGAGATAGAATTGCAGTCCTTCTGATTTGTATTTTCCTGATGACTAAGGAAGCTGAACATTTCTTTAAGTTCTTCTCAGGCATTAAAAATTACGCTGAGAATTATGTTTAGCTCTTTACCTCATTTTTAATTGGCTTGTTTGTTGATGTCTAGTTTCTTGATTTATTTCTTGATATATTTTGGATATTAGTCTTCTGTCAGATGTAGGGTTGGTGAGGATCTTTTCCCATTCTATAGGTTGACATTTTGTCCTATTGATGGTGTTCTTTGCCTTATAGAAACTTTTTAGTCCCATTTATCAGCTGCTGATCTTATTGCCTGAGCCATTGGTGTTCAGTTCAGGAATTTGTCTCCTGTGCCAATGCGTTCAAGGAAATTCCACACTTTCTCTTTTATTAGATTTAGGGTGTCCGTCCATGTTCGTTTTTAGGTCTTTGATCCACTGAGACTTGAGTTTTGTGCAGGTCGATGAGGATGGATAACCCTCTGAGAAATAGCATATTCATGTGAGAATTCATTCCTTTTCTGACAATTGGTAAGAGAAACATTTATTGTATAGTATCTAGGACACAGAACTTTCAAGCTTTTTTTCACATCAGTTTTTTTTTTCTATTCTTTTGATAAATATCTGCTAAGTCTATGGCTCTGCCTTTAAAAAGGATATTTTAACCTGTATTTAATTTATTTTGTAAATTAATGTAGTTTATTTTGTAAAAACTCTCAGAGTTCTTGTAAAATCATGACGACTGGCAAACTTATAGCCTTCTTGGTGTGGAAAAACTGAACTAAAACATAGTAAGTCCTAATAATGTATTCAAAATCTTTTCAGCTCAAGAAGCTGCTGACTCCTGAATAAAATAGAGTAAGGCTTTATCCCACTTATTATTCAAATGGGTTACAAAGTGATGGTAGTTTATGAGGTCATTGCAGTCCTTGGGAACAAAAATGGAAATATTCACTAAACTGAAGCAAACAGGTGCACACAAGCCACGACAGAGCACATGGAATGCTCTTGGCTCTCAGAAGAGCAGGTTGACTGACAAGCATTACTTAGAGGTAGATGAGCTTTGCTGCATTGCTATCTAGAGTTCTATAGGGATGCTGGTGATGCTGGTGATGATGATGATGATGATGATGATGATGATGATGATGATGATAAAATGGGTATGTGGTGTGCTTTCAGAGTTGTGTGATTTTTAAATAACAATTACAGAAAAAAGACCTAAACATCCCTATGTCCACACACTGTCCATGGTCTCCCACTTCTTTTCCTAACAGGTTTTTTGGACTATACTGGAATTATGTGTGTACAGTTCCCTAGGTTTCAGAGCAGCAAATGTCAGGGCACTTCAGTGGCAGTTTTCTTTGACCTTAAAATCATGACCACCCTACAGATTCCA